>NW_028261393.1:1662719-1768333 GCF_051295495.1 Thamnophis sirtalis
AAGGAACAAAAGGAAAAAATGCAAATGTCCTCCCGTAATTAAGCGTGCAACATGCAGAAGAGGAGGTGGGAAGCCGTGGCAGGAGGAAGGAGGGTTGAGGAAGGTTTTCTAAATATACTCAGGGTACAGAAGATAAGATAAGATCGAGCCAGGAGACCCAGTAACAATGGAGAAGCTTTAATGGGTCTTTCAAGGGAATTTACGACTCTGTAAAATGTAATTGGACCAAGCTTGCCTTCCCCAACCTGAGACCCCTGCAGATGGGCTGGACTTCAATTCCCATCACTCCCAAGGAGCTTAGTCAAAGGACGATGGGACTAGGAGTCCAGCCGGTTAGGAACTTCCGTGACACGGTTAGATATTTAGGTACATAACTGGCTCAGGGGCTAAGACTCAGTTGTTGATCAAAGGTCGGCAGTTCGGTGGTTTGAATCCCCAGCACCGCATAACGGAGTGAGCTCCCGCGACTTGTCCCAGCTTCTGCCAACCTAGCAGTTCGAAAGCGTGTAAAAATGCAAGTAGAAAAATAGGCACCACCTTTGGTGGGAAGGGAACAGCGTTCCGTGTGCCTTCGGCGTTGAGTCATGACCATGGAGACATCTTCGGACAGTGCTGGCTCTTCAGCTTTGAAATGAATATGAGCTCTGCCCCCTAGAGTCGGGAACAACTAGCACATATGTGCAAGGGGACTTTTTACCTTTACCTTATTTAGGTATCTTGACCCATGAGGATCATTTTACACTTGGGTCTCCTACCTTGGCGACTTTTAAGACTTACGGACTTCAACTCCCAGAATTCTCTTTTGCAGGGGGTTGGACTAGAAGACCTCCAAGGTCTCTTTCAACTCTGTAATTCTGTATTCTGTTCAGGACAAGAAGTAACAGATAGAAGAGGTTGCTGGTGCTTCATCCCTGGAAGTTTTCAAGAAGAGATTGGAGAACCATTGGTCTGAAATGGTCTAGGGTCTCTGGCTTGAACAGGGGGTTGGACTAGAAGACCTTCAAGGTCCCTTCCAATCAGTGGTGGGATCCAAACTGTTTTACTGCCGGTTCTGAGTGCGTGGCTTGGTGGGCATGGCATGGCATGGCTTGATGGGTGTGGCAGGGGAAGGATACTGCAAAATCCCCATTTCCTCCCAATCACCTGGGACTCAGGAGGCAGAGAATATATGGGGGCAGGCCGGACAGAGGAGGTATTTGCTGGTTCTCCGAACTACTCAAAATTTCCACTATTGGTTCTCCAGAACTGGTCAGAACCTGCTGAATTGCCACCTCTGATCTCCAACCCCATTCTTCTGTTATTCTGCCTGCCTGCCTGCCTGCCTGCCTGCCTGCCTGCCTTCCTTCCTTCCTTCCTCCCTCCCTCCCTCCCTCCCTCCCTTCCTTCTTTCCTGCCTTCCTGCCTGCCTCGCTCGCTCCCTCCTTCCTTCCTTCTCCATCCCTGGAGGTTTTTAAGAAGAGACTGGACAGCCACTTGTCTGAAATGGCCTAGGGTCTCCTGCTTGAGCAGGGGGTTGGACTAGAAGACCTCCAAGGTCCCTTTCAACCCTGTCATTCTGTATTCTGTCTGAGGCAAGAAGTAACAGATAGAAGAAGTTGTGGGTGCTCCATTCCTGGAGATTTTCAAGAAGAGACTGGATAGCCATCTGTCTGGAAAGGCAGGGAGGCCCAACCTTGGCAACTTTTAAGACTTGTGGACTTCAACTCCCAGAATTCCCCAGGCAGCCCTGCTTATTTGCCCCTTCTCCCCCCCCCCCCACATATCCCTGTTATGAAAATGAATGAAACCAGCCCGGAATGCTATCTGAGCTCTTGATGTCCCTGCTTGCAAGAGGCTAATATCTTTAATTAGCATTTATTAACCCTACCCTGTAATAAAGCCAAACCACAGATACACCGTGGATTTGAAACCTGGCCGGCTTTTGCCAAACCGAAACCTCCTTCCTCACTGCCAGGTGTGCTGGATTACGGCCTCCATGGGTCGGTGCTGGCAGGTAACCATGGGCTTTGTAGTCAAGCTCAGCTCGGAGGCACGAGCCAAGTTTAGCAAGCGTGCGTGCTTCCCCATCCAGGCCAGCTTTCATATGTCTTAGAAGCGCAATCATTTCGGCTATGTTTTTCCAGGCTCTGCTTTTGCAAATCTAGGGATCATCCGAGGAATGCATCCTGGTAAAAAGAAAAAATGGCAAAAGCTTTGAGCTTCTTAAAAAATAAAATAAGATAGCGTGGCCGGCTTTCAGCTTAGGGCAGCGGGAAATGGTCGAGCTTCACATTTGTTTTCCCCCCTCTGGAAAATAGCTTGAGAAAACTTTCTGGGCTCCCCACAAAATCCTTTGCAAAGGGAGGAGAGGAAGGGTCTCCCTTGCAGCCAGGATATGCCAAATACCTCTTTGGTTAATTAGGATGTAGGAAGGCAGAGGAAACTTTCTTTCCATCCAGCAAGGAAAAGCACAGAGGCAAAACTCTGCAAAACTTCTGTTAAAATCTGAAGCGTGGTTCCTTTGTTCCTTGCCCTTCAGCCCCTGGGACAAAACTTGGTGTTTTTTCTAACCAGGAGGGGTTTCAATTTTCTTTCTTTCAATTTTTAAAAAAAAACTACATCAGGGGTCCCCAAACTTGGCAACTTTCAGAATTCTGGAAGTTGAAGTCCACAAGTCTTAAAGTTGCCAAGTTTGAAGACCTCTGAGCTACATTTTTTAAATCCTTCCTCCCCAACGTAGCCTCCTCTGTTTCTGCAGACCGCGAGCCGCTGTGCCAGCTTTTGATTTAAAAAATAAATAGTGATTTAAACTTGGATAAAAACTGTCAAAATAAACAAGTGAGAGAACAAATAGGGCCAGAGCAGAAATGATGGATTAGAATAGATCAAGGGTGTCCCAACTTTTGGCAACTTTTAAGACTTGTGGATGTCAACTCCCAGAATTCCCCAACCGGGATGGAATTCCTTGGAATTTTCAATTCCTCGCCCCCCTCCTTAAAAATAAATGCAAATGCAACAGCTATAAATGAACGATGCAAATATTGTACAGCAACTTCTGCTTCTATTTTCCACCTTGATTTTCCTCTTTCCTTGCAAGGAAACCGTATCGCATTCTTGCAATTGTTCTTGAAAGTTTCTCTCCTAATTGCTTCCTCATGTTATTCCTCCTTCTCCCCCTCTCTCCTCCGAAGAGAAACGATCTGGTTATTCTGACTTTTATGGGTTTTATGCAAGGGGTTTTTCGAGGTAATTATCTCTCCGCTGCTATTCCAAGTACGCTGCGTTTTATAACGCTGGTTTCATCGCAGTTAAGTTGTGGGAAATGCTTAGGGGAAGATGGGAATTAGAAACCAAAGCAAGCCAGCTCTCGTGAAATGATGAAATTGACATGCTGGGATTGTGAAATTGACTAGCACGTGGTGAAAGCACCAAGGATAGGCTGGGCACGAAAGGGGCACTTTTCCTTGAAAATAAAATATCCAGAGCAAATAAAGCAAGAATGAAGGACTGTAAACCTGTTTCTGCTAGAACTGGGATGTCAACAAACAGCTGACCCACTTCACAGCTGTATTCCTCTGGCCATTTGCGCGCTTTTGTGCTTGCGCTATAAGCATGGGGGATAATGCAGCGTGTTAACGGAGCCACACTTGTGTTTGAGATATTCCTGCCTCTACGTAGGAAAGAGGTCCTTGGTCTTCTCCGAATTTGGTGGTTCCCTTGCAGACGTTTCATTACCAAACTAGGTAACATCATCAGTGCTAGAGGGAAGTGGGGTGTGTAAAGTGGGGAGGAGGAGGAGGAGGAGGAGGAGGAGGAGGAGGAGGAGGAGGAGGAGGAGGAGGAGGAGGAGGAGGAGGAGGAGGAGGAGGAGGAGGAAGAGGAGGACTGTGAGTTCCTTAGGGGCTCTCTGAGTTTGGTGGTTTCCTTGCAGACGTTTCATTACCAAACTAGGTAACGTCATCAGTGCTAGAGGGAAGTGGGGTGTGTAAAGTGGAGAGGAGGAGGAGGAGGAGGAGGAGGAGGAGGAGGAGGAGGAGGAGGAGGAGGAGGAGGACGACGACGACTGTGGCTTCCTTAGGGCTCTCCGAGTTTGGTTGTTGTCTTGCAGACGTTTCATTACCAAACTTGGTAATGTCATCAGTGCTAGAAAGGAGTGGGATTTGCTCTTATTTTCATCTAAAAATGGCTTGCCCCATCCCCAGTGTTGGTGGGAGTATTCTTGGTGGTTCCTTGATCATGCTGGCGTTTACTATTAACTTTTTGCCTGTGTTGGTAACGCCTTGATTGGGGCCTTGTTGATTGTTGAGTGTTGGTCTAAGAGTGTGAATCTTGGTGCTAATCTCTGCACATCTGGGGTGTGGATTGCTAGAGAAGGAGGCTTATGGTTTCCTTTTGCACTTTTTAATCCGCTCTTCTTTAGTGGCTTCAAGGTAGATCCAGCTCCTAAGACCGTGAGGGATCATGCAGAGTGGATCTCTAGGGCTGTTTAAAAACTCTAACTGCTAAATCTGAAGGGAAAAAAACCTGGCTGTTCACAGGAAACGCACAGAAATTCAGAAAGGAGACCCCAAAGTGGTTTTTTTTTTCCCCAGGAGGCAACTGGAGTTTCTTCGAGGACGTTTCACTTCTCATCCAAGAAGCTTCTTCAGCTCTGACTGGATGGTGGGGAAATGGGAAGGATTTATATACCTCGGAGTCACCTGAGTGGTGCAAATGATTCCTGTGGTCTGCAATTTTTACTTCCTGGAAATCTGTTCCGACTCCCACACCCCTCCAAGGGGGTGCATCCCAAATTGGGTAACTAAAAGAGAAGAAAATTGCAGACTGCAGGAATTATTTGCACCACTTAGGACAGTGGTCTCCAATCTTGGCGACTTTAAGACCTGTGGACTTCAACTCCCAGAGTTCCTCAGCCAGCAAAGCAAGTCTTAAAGTAGCCATGATTGACTGAAGAATTCTGGGAATTGAAGTCCACAAGTCTTAAAGTAGCCATGATTGACTGATGAATTCTGAGAATTGAAGTCCACAAGTCTTACAGTAGCCATGATTGACTGAGGAATTCTGGGAATTGAAGTCCACAAGTCTTAAAGTAGCCATGATTGACTGAGGAATTCTGGGAGTTGAAGTCCACAAGTCTTAAAGTAGCCATGATTGACTGAGGAATTCTGGGAGTTGAAGTCCACAAGTCTTACAGTAGCCAAGATTGACTGAGGAATTCTGGGAATTGAAGTCCGCAAGTCTTGCAGTAGCCATGATTGACTGAGGAATTCTGGGAGTTGAAGTCCACAAGTCTTAAAGTAGCCATGATTGACTGAGGAATTCTGGGAGTTGAAGTCCACAAGTCTTAAAGTAGCCATGATTGACTGAGGAATTCTGGGAGTTGAAGTCCACAAGTCTTAAAGTAGCCATGATTGACTGAGGAATTCTGGGAATTGAAGTCCACAAGTCTTAAAGTAGCCATGATTGACTGAGGAATTCTGGGAGTTGAAGTCCACAAGTCTTAAAGTAGCCATGATTGACTGAGGAATTCTGGGAGTTGAAGTCCACAAGTCTTACAGTAGACATGATTGACTGAGGAATTCTGGGAATTGAAGTCCGCAAGTCTTGCAGTAGCCATGATTGACTGAGCAAAGCTGGCTGAGGAACTCTGGGAGTTGAAGTCCACAAGTCTTAAAGTTGCCAAGGTTGGAGACTACTGACTTAGGTGACCTTGAGGACACAGATAAATCCCCAAGTGGCCTCAAGGACCCTCCCAAAGGATGCAAAGGACCAGCTGTCTGCAAGCAGCATAGATCCTTCCATTCCCCACCGTCCAGTCAGAGCTGAAGAAGCTTCTGGGATGAGAAGGGAAACAACCTCAAAGAAAAACCAGAAAGTCCAGTTCCCTCTTCGGAAAAAAAAAACCACCTCACCTTCGGGACAACGTGGATGAGGGAGAATCTCTGCTGAAGACACAGAGGCTGTCATGAGTCAACTGAAGGCAATCTATCCATGTCATTGTTGCGATCTTGGACACAGACAGACACCCCGGGGGGGAGACAAGGCAGGTAGGAGATAAGAGGATATCATCCCTTCGGAGTCTGTCTTGCAGAAGGAATCAAGTCCCTCTCCCTCCAGGGTAGATTATTTGAAGATCTCCTTTCTCTTTCCTTATAAGGGATTTCTTCCACATTCCATAACTGGAATCAACTCAACGGCGCCAGGTAATAAGTTACGTCAGTGGTGGGTTTCGAAAAAATTTGGAACCTGTTCTGTGGGTGTGGCCTCCTTTGTGGGAGTGGCTTGCTGGCCATGTGTTCTCTCTCTCCCTCCCTCTCTCTCTCTCTTTCCTTCCTTTTGTCTCTCTGTCCCTTTTTTCTTTTTCTCTCTGTCCCTTTTCTCTCTGTCCCTTTTTTCTTTTTTCTTTCATCTCTCTCTCCCTCTTTTTCTTTCTTTTTTTCTTCTTTTATTTATTTATTTCTTCCTTTCTTTCTCTTTCTCTCTCTGTGTCAGTCTGTCTGTCTGTCTGTCTCTCTCTGTGTGTGTGTGTGGCAGTGGTGGGTTTCAAAAATTTTTGGAACCTACTCTGTGGGTGTGGCCTCCTTTGTGGGAGTGGCTTGCTGGCCATGTGTTCTCTCTCTCTCTCTCTCTCTCTCTCTCTCTCTCTCTTTCCTTCCTTTTGTCTCTCTGTCGCTTTTTTCTTTTTTCTTTCATCTCTCTCTCTCCCTCTTTTTCTTTTTTCTTCTTTTATTTATTTATTTCTTCCTTTCTTTCTCTTTCTCTCTCTGTGTCAGTCTGTCTGTCTGTCTGTCTCTGTGTGTGTGTGTGGCAGTGGTGGGTTTCAAAAAATTTTGGAACCTATTTTGTGGGTGTGGCCTCCTTTGTGGGTGTGGCTTGCTGGCCATGTGTTCTCTCTCTCTCTCTCTCTCTCTCTCTCTCTTTCCTTCCTTTTGTCTCTCTGTCGCTTTTTTCTTTTTTTCTTTCATCTCTCTCTCCCTCTTTTTCTTTCTTTTTTCTTCTTTTATTTATTTCTTTCTTCCTTTCTTTCTCTCTCTCTCTCTCTGTGTCAGTCTGTCTGTCTGTCTCTGTGTGTGTGTGTGTCAGTGGTGGGTTTCAAAAAAGTTTGGAACCTATTCTGTGGGTGTGGCCTCCTTTGTGGGAGTGGCTTGCCGGCCATGTGTTCTCTCTCTCTCTCCCTCTCTCTCTCTCTTTCCTTCCTTTTGTCTCTCTGTCCCTTTTTTCTTTTTTTTCTTTCATCTCTCTCTCCCTCTTTTTCTTTCTTTTTTCTTCTTTTATTTATTTATTTCTTCCTTTCTTTCTCTCTCTCTCTCTCTCTGTGTCAGTCTGTCTGTCTCTGTGTGTGTGTGTGGCAGTGGTGGGTTTCAAAATTTTTGGAACCTATTCTGTGGGTGTGGCCTCCTTTGTGGGAGTGGCTTGCCAGCCATGTGTTCTCTCTCTCTCTCTCTCTTTCCTTCTTTTCATCTCTCTGTTCCTTTTTTCTTTTTTTCTTTCATCTCTCTCTCATTCTTTTTCTTTCTTCTTTCTTTCTTTCTTTCTTTCTTTCTTTCTTTCTTTCTTTCTTTCTTTCTCTTTCTCTCTCCCTGTGTCAGTCTGTCTGTCTCTGTGTGTGTGTGTGTCTGTGTGTGTGTGTCTGTGTGGCAGTGGTGGGTTTCAAAAAAATTTTGGAACCTCTTCTGTAGGTGTGGCCTGCTTTCCGGGTCCACTGGTGGAACTTCTTCTAACCGGTTCGGTAGATTTGACGAACCGGTAGGAACCCACCTCTGAGTAACTTAGATGTAAACTTTGACAGGTGAGGGTGGGAGGGTCTCTTCCTTCTTAGGTATGTGCAAACTGGGAATGCAAAATCTGGGATGGCCACATCCTTAGCAGAGCAACAAAGATGATTAGAGACTAAAATATACGAAGAACGGTTGCAGGGATTGGGCACATCTAGTTTAACGGAAAGAAGGACCAGCGGTGATATGATGGCGGTGTTCTGATATTTGAGGGGCCGCCACAGAGAAGAGGAAGTCAGTTTATTCTCCAAAGCCCCTGAAGGCAGGACAAGAAGCAACAGATGGAAACCGATCGAGGACAGAAGCTATCTGGAACTAAGGAGGAATTTCCCAACAGCAAGAACAATTAACCAGTGGAACAGCTTGCCACTAGGAGTTGTGAGTGCTCCAACATTGGAGGTTTTTGAGAAGAAACTCGACAGCCATTTCACCGGGATGTTCTAGAACAGAGGACCTCAAACTTGGCAACTTTTAAGACTTATGGATTTCAATTCCCAGAATTCTGCAGCCAGCTGTGCCGGCTGGAGAATTCTGGGAGTTGAAGTCCACAAGTCTTAAAGTTGCCAAGTTTGGTGACTCCTGGTATAGGGTCTCCTACTTGAGCAGGGGGCTGGACTCCAAGACCTTCAAGGTCCCTTTCAGCTCCATTCTAACACAGTGCATGATACCTGCTCAATAGATACTAATAATTACCTACTACAATACTACTATAGATGCATAGCTGGCTGAAGAATTCTGGGAGTTGAAGTCCACAAGTCTTAAAGTTGCCAAGTTTGGGGGACCCCCGTTCTAGAATGAGGGTGTCCAACTTTGGAAATCTTAAGACTTAGCTAAAGCTTTTGTGGCGCGCCAGAGGATTCTGTGCACAGAGCTGACGGTTGTGCAAGAAATTATCAGAAGAAAATAACATTTTCCGTGAGTGGAAATCCACTGGTTAGGTTGAGACAAAACAAGCCGCTACGGATAATAGCTGAGCCGGGAGATGTTTTCTTCCATGACCTCATCCAGACAACTTGGAAGGAAAACTCCTGCTGAGCCTAGCAGCTGATAGGGAGGAACAGACGGGAATTCACCAGTAGAGCTCAAAGGAATCCGCTGAACCCATGACCACAGACTGGCTTAAGGATGCTGCAGATTCTTTCCCGGTCTGTTTCCCAACTTTATTTGACTTACATCGGTATTTTCTCCCCATGAAAGATGGGAGGACTTCAACAACTCCCCGAATTCTCCAGCCAGGGTTTCAGCTTTAAGACGTGTGGAGTTCAACTCCCAGAATTCAACCTGGCAAAGCTGGCTGGGGGATTCTGGGAGTTGAAGTCCACACATCTTAAAGGGGCCACGTTTGAAAAAAAAACATGGCCTGAGATCCATCTCCCTGCTTCCTGCCACAATTAAACCACAAGCCAGTTTCCGCATTTTCTAAATCCGATGCCCGTCTCGCTTACGAAACCTGAACTTGGGTGAAACTCTGTTCAAACGCAGCGGCCGGCGTGAGAAAAAGCCACACAGGTTGCCTTCTCCCCCGGCCCCCGAGATCTCCTGATGGTTAAGCCTCCCTCGCTGGTGGCAACCTGGGTGGACTTGCGAACCCCCCGCCCTTGCCTACTGCCGGTCCTTTCCAATTGCAACCAAACCAATGCGCTCCCTCTCCGAAAGGGCCCTGGTGGTACGTGCCTTAAGCACTTGGAATGCTTAAATGCTTACAACAGGAGCCATCGGAAATATTTGGCCTGGATGATATGGTGGAGATGTGTTGTGTCTTAAGGAGTTTTTTGCTTGATTTTGCTGCCCGCCGGACTTCCTCCAAGATTTGGTGGTGTTTCCCTCCCATCTTTGCCATCTCCGGTTAGATTGGCGGGATGGGGGACGTCCGAAGAGCTTTGTGGTTCCCAACAGATGCTACTTTGTGATTACAGGCACACGCAGCCCCCCACCCCACACACATGTAATTTGGGCCGGGTGAGAATTTCACCCCATTGTTTTCCTGTCCGGAGTTTGATTGATGTTCCCAAAGGGCTCGTTTTTGTCCCTGGGGCCACCATCTGTCTGAAGGTCAAAAGCTGCCCCATAGCTCTCCCCCCTTCCTTCTTTTCCCAGTCCCTTTCTCTCTTTCACATCTACACATCCACTCCTAGACAGATACACAATCTCTTTTTTTATTATTATTATTTTTATTATTTTTTATTAGTAAAAGAAAAATACAACAGCCAATAGATTGCAAAAGACAATACAACATCCGCCACTGTTTTGCTTTACATTTGACTACGTTTCGAGACATTTCCATAATAACAAAATCGTTATAGACATCAAAAGTTAGGCATCTTCTTCCCTCCCTCCCTCTTTCCTTCCCTCGTTTCTTCTCTGCCACTCCCCTTCCTTCCCTCCCTCCTTCTCTCCTTCCCTCCTTCCTTCCCTCCTTTCTTTTCTCCTTTTCTCCTTCCCTTCCCCCTCCCTTTCCTCTCTCCTTCCCCCCTTCTTTCTCTCATATATTCCCTCCTTCCTTCCCTCCTTCCCTCCTTCCTTTCTTTCTTTTCTCTTAGATTCCCTCCTTTCTTCCCTCCTTCCTCCCTTCCTTTCTTCTCCTTCTCTCCTTCCTTCCCTCCCTCCTTCCCTCCTTGCTTCCCTCCCTGCTTCCCTCCCTCCTTCCTACCCCGCTTTCTTCTCTTTCTTCTCTCCTTCCTTCTTTCCACCTCTCCTTTCCCTTCTCTCCTTACTCTTCCTCCCCTTTAACCTTCCCCCCTTCTTCCGATTCCTCCCCTCTTTCCTACTCTTACATTCCCTCCCATTCTTCCTCTGCCTTTCCCTTTCTCCTATTCCTCTCCTTTCTCCTCTCCTTCCTGTCTTTCCTTCTACACAATCTCTCTCTCTCTCTGTCTCTCTCTGTCTGTCTCTCTCTCTGTCTCTGTCTCTCTCTCTCTCTCTGTCTCTCTCTCTCTGTCTCTCTTTGTCTCTCTCTCTCTCTGTCTCTCTCTCTCTGTCTCTCTCTCTGTCTCTGTCTCTCTGTCTCTCTGTCTGTCTCTCTCTGTCTCTCTCTCTCTCTGTCTCTCTCTCTCTCCTCTCTCTCTCTCCCTCCCTCCCTCCCTCCCTCTCTGTCTCTTCTGGAGACCAAGATCTCCATGTTCCATCTGGCTAACACAATAATCCTTGCGTGGACTGCTGACCTCATCCCCCTCTCTGAGATCCCACGTCTGGAATCCACTTTGGCTTGAAAGGAAAGGGGGTCACATCAAGGACCCCCTACACAGGTCTCCAAAAAGGCTACTTGCAGCTAGAAGCGTCGTGTTGAGAGAGTTGTGCGTCTTTGAGTAGAGAGCGATGGGGAAGGAAGTGATTGTGAGTCCTCCCCTCTTCCAGATTTCCGGACTAGGAGGTTGTGTTGATTTCCCTATTTTTTGGACACTGCAGCAGTGATTAGTACATCGAGTAGGTATCGCAGCGAGGTGATACCTACTCCATGTACTAATCACACACGGAGTAATTATTACTATGTTATCCTATATTGTATATACTCAATCATTTATATACCTAGTACAGTAATAATAGCATCATTATTAATTATTATTAGTAGTAATTGGTTATTATCTATGATTGGACAGGCACTTGTCTTGAAATGGTATAGGGCCGAGGTCCAGCTGGAGAATTCTGGGAGTTGAAGTCCACAAGTCTTAAAGTTGCCAAGTTTGGGGATTCCTGGAGTAAGGTGTCTTATCTGAGCAGCCTCAAAGATCCTTTCCAGCTCTATCCTAACAGAGTGTATGATACCTGATCAATAGACACCTAGTTATTCCCTACTACAATGCTACTATAGATAGCATACTATATAGATCAGTGTTTCTCAACCTTGGCGATTTTTAAGTCCTGTGAACTTCAACTCCCAGAATTCTCCAGCTGGACCTCGGCCCTATACCATTTCAGACCGTGGCACGACAAAACCGCACTCCACTAAAGCGCGCCCGATTAAACCGCGTCGCTGACGTCATCAGCAGGGCGACAACAGCGACCGCGGAGAAAAAAGGGCGCTTTAAATAGCGCTTTGAAAGCAAGCCGATTCAACTTAAGGTAAGGGTTAGGTTTAGGGTTAGGTTTAGGGTTAGGTTTAGGGTTAGGGTTAGGGTTAGGTTAAAGGTTAGGATTAGGTTTAGCATTAGGGTTAGGGTTAGGGTTAGGGCTTAATTTTAGCTTTAACGTTTACAGCGTGCTTTTTTCGTCGCACTGTGATGACGTCAGCTACGCGGTTTCGTCAAGCGCGCTTTAGTCGAACGCGGTTTTGTGGTGGAACCATTTCAGACAAGTGCCTGTCCAATCATAGATAATAACCTGAGGTGGCTCAGTGGTTAAATGCAGCACTGCAGGCTACTTCAGCTGGCTGCAGTTCTGCAGGTCGGCTGTTCAAATCTCACCGGCTCAAGGTTGACTCAGCCTTCCATCCTTCCGAGGTGGGTAAAATGAGGACCCGGATTGTTGTTGGGGGCAATATGCTGACTCTGTAAACCGCTTAGAGAGGGCTGAGAGCCCTATGAAGCGGTATATAAGTCTAACTGCTATTGCTATTGCTATTGCTATAACCTGGGAGTTGAAATCCACAGGACTTAAAGCCGCCAAGGTTGAGAAACACTGATATAGATACTACGATACCCATTATAATAGATTCCAAAGAGGCAATCATATCTGCTTTCCTTAAGAGGCCAACTGATGATTTCTCCCCTTTTTCAAGGATGCCCTTCCGGAGCTGATGTGGGAAATGGAACAACAGCTGGGTTTATTGCGACTGTACGGCAACGAGAAGAAATGCGGGGAGGCCATTGAGACAGACAGCTGGCCTAGTTCAGGTACGGGGAGAAGGGAGCATGGCACCTCCCTGATACATGGTCCTCCGTTGGGTTGGCTGGGACTCGGTTGGCCGGCTGGGTCCCCTCTTGCTCCTCCCCCACTTCTGTGGCTGGTGTCGGAAGTGGGATCACGGGCAATCTGGCCTTCCTTGCTGGTCCAGAAAGTCGGGGGGGGGGGTCACAGGAGGCCAGTAATCGAGATGCCCCTTCTTCCCCAGGTTTCCACGAGGGTCAACAGTCAGCAGTGGCCTCCGACTCACCAGCTTCCGGGTTCGAAGATTCTTCACCCAGCATCCCTTCGGCATCCGGTTCCTATTCCCGGATCGGCCACCTAGAATCCCGCCTTGGTTATTCCAACGAGCGGCCCAAATCTGTAGGTAGGTAAGAGGAAGCGGGTGTGTTGATCGGCACCCGTCTGGTCCTGGGTGGAAAGGAGAGTATTTGTAGATCAGGGTTGGGTTGAGGGGTGGGGGTGTGTGTGTCCTTGGTGGTCTCTGAGCTTGGTTGCTTCCTTGCAGATGGTTCATTTCCTGAGCAGATACGTCGTCAGTGTGAAAAGGTAGAGGGATTGGAGGGGAGAGGAAGAGGAAGAGGAGGACTGTGGGGTCCCTGGTGCTCTCTGAGCTTGGTGGTGTTCTTGCAGATGTTTTATGATGGAGGAAGAGGGGGAGGAGGAGAAGTAGAAGAAGAAAGAGGAGGAAGAAGAAGAGGAGGAGAGATGGTAGTCGTGGTTCTTGGTACTCTCCGAGCTTGGTGGTTTTCTTGCAGATGTTTCATGATGGAGGAGGAGAAGTAGAAGAAGAAAGAGGAGGAAGAAGAAGAGGAGGAGAGATGGTAGTTGTGGTTCTTGGTAGTCTCTGAGCTTGGGGGTGTTCTGGCAGATGTTTCATGATGGAGGAAGAGGGGGAGGAGGAGAAGTAGAAGAAGAAAGAGGAGGAGGAAGAAGAGGAGAGATGGTAGCTGTGGTCCTTGGTAGTCTCCGAGCTTGGTGGTTTTCTTGCAGACGTTTCTTGACCCAGCTAGGTAACAATATCAGCACTGATGGTGTTACCTAGCTGGAGTAATGAAATGTCTCCAAGACAACAAGCCAGCCCAGAGAGACACCGGATGCCCCGAAGGTAGACTTATTCAGTGAGGACGATGCCGAGACGCCCTTGGCCTTCGGAGCTCAGGGTGTGGGTGGGTGTCCATCTCCCCACCTGCCCATCTTTCTCTCTCTCTCTCCTTCCACAGGGGACGTCGCCAACAACAGCAAGGAGAGGACCCAACGGAGCAGCATGCCACGCTCCTTCTCAGCGCCCTACGCCTCGTCCCAAGAGCAGCCTGCCGAGCCGCTGCCCGCCTGCTTCACCCCAGACCCTTTCTTGTACCCCAGCCCCCTGCATGCGGTGGCGCTGCAGAGCCCCTTCTTCCAGAGCCCCCTGTACGAGGACGCCGCCTTCTCCTCGGCTGCTTCCCGGGCCTTGTCCTACCCGGAGGACCCCGACGGCAACTTGGAGGCCTACGGGAACGACTTCCAGCTCTACACGGAGGCGGCTTCGCAGGGCCAGCGGGTGGAGAGTTACATCTCGCGCCTCCTCCGCCGCCGCAGCCAGCTGGTCAGAGGCAGCAAGCCCCGGACGAGCCTCGGCTCGGAACCGCTGGCCAAGGGTGGCGTCGTGCGCCAGAGCAGCCTCTGCAAGCGGCCCTCCGATCTGCTCTCTGTGCAGGCTGAACGCAGGCACCCGCCGGCCATGGAGAGGGGCAGCAGCACCCCTTCGCCCTGCGGACACGAGGGGGGCACTGCTGTCACCACCGCCCGTGTCTGGTCTTCGTGGGATGCTGCAGCCGAGAGGACTTTGGTCGCCAAGAGGATGGCGGAGGACTTTCACCCACCACCATCCAGTCTCCGGAAGCCCCCTAAGCTGCAGGCCTTGGCCCAAGGGAGGGCTCCCTCCCTAGACCACTACGACACTGTCTACCCCTCGTCCCTCTCTTGGACAGGGAAGATGGGTCCTCGCGGGGAAGTGGCCAGGAGCCGGTTTCTTACGAGTCGGAGGAAGGAGGCTGCCTGATGGTCAAAGCCCAGTACATCCCTGCCCAGCAGCCCCCCTGGGCCCAACAGGCTCACCGGGCGGGCCGGAAGAAGCCCCCACCCCTGACCAAAGGCCGCTCGATGGAACTGTCACCCGAGCGGGTCCCTCTGCTGGTGAGGGATCGGCCGCGGGTGGTGGCCCCCGCCAAGAAGTGCCGCTTTACAGACGAGGGGAACGAGGGGGCTGGGAGAAAGGGCAGCGGGAGGAAAAGTTCCCCCAAATCCAAGAAGGCCGCCAGGTCCCAGTCGGAGAACAGCCTCCTGAACAGGTCCAGGCTGAAATACGGGACCGTGGACCGGGAGGAATCAGCGCATAAACAGTCCCGGCAACGTCAGTTGCAGGGAAACGTGGGCAGCGGCTACCGCAAGTGGAGCTCGACAGCCGAGATCTCGCAAGAGGAGCTGTCTCCCGGGAGCACCATGGAGCCGCCACGGGGTCAAGAGGGGCCAGGCCCTACAGGGTACACCTATACGGGCAGCGACTCCGAGTGTTCGGGCGAGCCAGCCAGGAGGGCCCCCGTGTGCCGCCTGGAGGAGGGCCTGGTCGGTGGAGACAGCGATTCCAGCCTGAGTGACGGGGACTCGCCACCGCCGTACAGCAGCGGCGCGTCCAGCGATACAGACGAGAGCGGGGGCCTCGTGTGGCCGCAGCAGCTCTCCCCGCAGCTGGTGTCGGCGTCCGGCCCAGGAAAGGCAACCAGCGGGCAGCCCAAAGTCTTCGTCAAGATCAAGGCCTCTCACGCACTCAAGAAGAAAATCATGCGCTTCCGATCCGGCTCGCTCAAAGTCATGACGACGGTGTAAGGGAGCCCAGTCGGTTCCCGCCACATCCTGTCGGCTCCCCAACTTTCTGCAGGGGGGCAGAAAGTTCCCCTTGAATGTGTCTCCTCTTCCCTTTCAGCTGCCAGCCTCCAGTTGGTGCCAGACCAGGGACTGCTCCACTTTACGTCTGGGCTGGAAGGCAAAACACTGGAAAAAAACGACGCGGCCTTGGCTGGAAGGAAGAGAGATTTGGTCCGTCTTTCTCCCCCCCCCCCGGCCCCCCCATGCCCCCCCCCCAGCTGCACGGAAACTGCTGAGGTTGGCGCTTCCTGGCTGCCCTTCTTGCTAACTCCATCCATTCTAAAAGGGGAGGTATTTATTATGGCTTCCTTTTTCTTCCTTCCTTCCATTCTTTTCTTTCTTTTTGTCCCTTTTCTTCTTTCTCTCTTTCTTTCTCCTTCTTTCTTTCTCTTCCTTCTTGTCTTCCTTCCCTTCTTTTCTTCCTTTTCTCTCTCTTTCTTTTTCTTTTTCTTTTTTCTCTTTCTTTCCTCCTGCCTGCCTGCATTTTGCCCTATCTCCCTCTTTCTTTTTCTTTCTTTCTTTTCTTTCTCTAAGTTTCTTTCTTTGTCTTCCTTCCTTCCTGCCTTCTTTCCCTTCTTTCCTTTTCTTTCTCTCTTTTTCTTTCTTTCTTTTTTCTCTTTCTTTCTTCCTGCCTGCCTGCCTTTCCCCCTACCTCCATCTTTCTTTTTCTTTCGTTCTTTTCTTTCTCTAAGTTTCTTTCTTTCTCTTCCTTCCTGTCTTCTTTCCCTTCTTTCCTTCCTCCTTCCTTCCTTCCTTCCTTCCTTTCTTTCTTTCCTTCCTTCCTTCCTCCTGCCTGCTTGCCTTTCCCCCTACCTCCTCCTCCTTTCTTTCTTTTTCTTTCTTTTTCTTGCTTTTCCTTCCTTTCTTCCTGTCTTCTTTCCCTTCTTTCCTTCCTTTTCTTTCTTTCTTTCTTTCTTTCTCTTTCTTTCTTTCTTCTTTCTTTCTTTCCTCCTGCCTGCCTGCCTTTCCCCCTACCTCCTCTTCCTCCTTTCTTTCTTTTTCTTCCTTTCTATTTCTTCTTTCTTTTTCTTGCTTTTTCCTTCCTTCCTTCCATCCCTCAGTTCCTTCTTTCTCCCCCCCCCACACCTCCTCCTCCTCCTTTCTTCTTTCTTTCTTCTCTCTTCTCTTCCAGACGTTTTTGTTTTGAAACCCTGAACACGGAGTCCACCCTGCCGATCTTGTATACAGATATTTCTTCTCACCGTGTAAATAAAAATCTATGGTTTTGTTCGTGTGTGTTTCCGTTGAAAAGCTGCTTGAATAAACCTTTGGCTCGGCTTCCTGCGTCCCAGAAGGAGCATTTCAAAAACCAACTCTTCAAAAGCCACGTTTAAAACAAAAAGAAGAAAATAAACCTGCTTGCAGAGAGTATCTGTCTTACCTCCTGGCCCTCCCTGGAATTATCGCTCGCCTCCGGGTTGACCTCCTAAATGTTTGGGCTCAAAGGAGGCACCTCGGACCCCAAAGGTCTCCGGTGATTGATCTCCACTTCAAGCCGGAGGGACGTGAACTTCCTGTGTAGCCCATAAACCTGCAGCAGGCCGAATCTTCACTGGGGCCCCTGCAGATCCCGCCTAAGGTTCATCCACTCGCACCGAAGTTGGGAACTCCCCGAGGGCTCAACTCCCAGCTTTGTTGATCGACTTGTAAGCTTCCGCAGAATCCCCCAGGGCTCCCTTGATCTTATCAGTACGGGGAATCTGCAGGGATCTGAAAGAGAGGGCGATGGTCCCACCGAGCCCATTGGTGGGACCATCTTCGGCAAAAAAACGATTTTGCAGATATATTTGTATTTAGGCTCCCCGCTGCTTGAGATGTATTTTGCAGGGGTCTCCAAACTTGGCAGCTTTCCCGGCTGAGGAATTCTGGGAGTTGAAGTCCACAAGTCTTAAAAAATTGCCGAGTTGGGAGAGCCCTGATTTAAGGAGGGGCGACTGTCAGCCCCGGAATATGGACTCTCCTAATCAACGTTGCTTCTCTCTCTCTCTCTCTGCTCTGCACCGTTTTTTGGCATGGCTGCAGATTTTGCGACTTTACACCAAGGCCAACACAGAGACACACACACAGACACAAACACACACACACACAAACACACACACACACACACACAGGGACACAAATGTCCTTCAAGCAAATAGCAAGGAAGGATTTGATCTGTTTACCCAAAGTCACTCGAGGAAGATGAAAGGGAAATGCTACTGTAGTTAGAAGGGGAGGCCGCCCGCCAGCGTGGTTACTCAGGGGAGGAGGATACATTCCTCGATGTACGACCACAATGGACCCCCATAATGTCTGTTGCTATACGAATCACAGGTTCAGCGAGTTTCGCCCCGTTTCTTGCCGCTGTTGTTAAGTGAATCCCTGCAGCGTCTCAGAAGGTCGCCAGAGGGGATCACATGACACACACACACACACACACACACACTGGGACTCTGCAACCGTCATGAATACGAGTCGGTTGCCGAGCGTCCAAATTTTGATCACGTGACCGCGGGGATGCTGCAACAGTCGTAGGTGTGGAAAAAACAGCTGCAAATCCCTTTTTTTCCATGCCGCTGTAGCTTTGAACGGTCCCTAAACAAATTGTTGTATGTCGGGGATTGGCTGTGTCCCACCGACCTTGAGATAGAGGGTGAAGTGGACCCAGGCCTCCTGTGACACACTCACAACACACACATACAAACACACACACAAACACCAAACACCACACACACCAGACACACAACACACACACCAGACACCACACACACCAGACACACAACACACACACACAAACGCCACACACATAAACACCACACAGACAACACAGACAACACATATAACACACACACACAAACACCAGACACCACACACACCAGACACACAACACACACACACACAACACACACACAAACACCAGACACCACACACATCAGACAAACACATCAGACACACAAACACCACACACACACAAAACACACACACACAAAACACACACACACAACACATACAACACACACACACAACACATACAACACACACACTCCACTGCTCAGTTCCCAGCTGTGCATCCCATCTGAGCTCCACTTTCCATCCGGCTATCGGGGGTCCATCTCTTCCCCCCCCCTGCAGCCCCTCCTCTCTCCCCCTACACACACACACACACACACACACACACACACGCCCCTCTCAGGCGCCCTTCTGCTTCCAAGTCCTGCAGCCTGGCCAGCCCAGAGTCCCTTATGAGAAGCAGATGCTGCCCCCCCCGCTCCCCCCCCTGCCAGAAAAGGCAGCCAGAAAATAAGCCTTCCAAATGTTTTCCCCGGGAACAAGGGGTTCCTTCCCCCCCTCCCTTCCCCTCCCTCCCTCCCTCCCTGGCTTCCCAGTTTGGTGGGAGTGGGGGGCTGGCTGGCTGGGCGGCCTCTTCCTCCCGCCCCCTTTCTTGGGAGCAGTCCCAGTTCAGCTGCAGTTTCTTTAAGGGTGGGCTTGGATGGAATGTCTCTCCTCCTCCTCCTCTTCCTCCCTCTCTGCAAATCACACCCCCTCCTAGCACTGATGATGTTATCTAGTTGGGTCATGAAACATCTGAAAGAAAACAACCAAGCTCAGAGAGCATCCAGGACCCCACTGTCCTCTTCTACTTCCTCTCCTCCTCCTCCTCCTCCTCCTCCTCCTCTTCATCACCTTCTTCTTCTCCTTCTCCTTCCTCTTCTTTTTCTTCTTCCTCCTCCTCCTCCTCTTCTTCATCACCTTCTTATTCTTCTTCTTCTCCCTCCTCTTTTCTTCTTCTTCCTCCTCCTCCTTCTCTTCATCACCTTCTCCTTCTTCTCCTTCCTCTTCTTTTTCTTCTTCTTCCTCCTCCTCCTCTTCTCCTTCTTCTGCTTCCTCTTCTTTTTCTTGCTCCTCCTCCTCTCCTCCTCCTCCTCTTCTTCATCACCTTCTTATTCTCCTTCTTCTCCCTCCTCTTTTCTTCCTCCTCCTCCTCCTCCTTCTCTTCATCACCTTCTCCTTCCTCTTCTTTTTCTTGCTCTTCCTCTCCTCCTCCTCCTCTTCTTCATCACCTTCTTCTTCTCCTTCTTCTCCTTCCCCTTCTTTTTCTTCCTCCTCCTCCTCCTCCTAACCAGTAAGAGTAATTAATCAATGGAAGAGCTTGCCTCCAGAAGTCCATTTCTAAGAAGAGACTGAACAACTGTTTGTCTGAAATGGTGTAGGGTCTCCTGCTTGAGCAGGGGGTTGGACTAGATGACCTCCAAGGTTCCAACTCTGTTATTCTGCTTCTCCTCCTCCTCCTCCCCCTCCCTTTGCTCTTCTTCTCTCCCATCTCCTCCACCTTCCTTTCCACTCCAAGGAGAAGACACCCAAACTCCGATCAGCCACTCAGGCAGGGGTGCAGCAACGAACCTCTTCTGGGGCTTTTGCCCCTCCTCTCCGGCCTGACCGATGGCCCAGAGCTGGCACCAATCGAGGTGGGGGGGGCTTCCTTCACAGCCGAGCCCTTGGGGGTGGGGGGGAAACACAGACTGACCGAAATCTGAGCTGGAGGAAGCCGGAGAGGAATCTTGTCGGCAGCCCGAGGTTTTTTTGGCTGTCCAGTGTGCTGACTTGAACCTGGCGAGGGGACAGGGGCCTCTCCTAATCTTTTCCAGATGGGAGACAAAAGACCCCCCCCCCACCTCCACTCCTCCTCTTCTCCTGTCTTACTCCGCAGCCCGAGGGGGCTTCTTCTCCCAAACCAGCAATCGCTTAATATTAGGAGGGTTTGCAGAGAAGGCCATATAAAGCCATCCATCCCTCCATCCCACCCGCCCACAAGCGAAGCTATAAAATGTTCTTTGCAAAAAAAACAAGAGTTGTTAAAAAGTTTCACAAGGAGGGGTGGGTGGGAGGAGGTGTCTGCCTATCCGCCGGACAAGATTGAGCAGGATGGCTCCGGACCCTCTTTTGAATGCGCCTGGAATAGCAATAGCAATAGCAGTTAGACTTATATACCGCTTCATAGGCCTTTCAGCCCTCTCTAAGCGGTTTACAGAGAGTCAGCATATCGCCCCCAACAATCTGGGTCCTCAGGAAAGCGTGCTGCAGGGGGGGGGGGTCTGTCACCCCCATAGCATTGGGGGCTCAAAGCTGGCTTGAAGCCCAACGGATGGACGGCGGACTCGAAGTTGGCAAAAGTTTTGAGAACAGGGCTGTCCGTTGTGGACAGAAGGCCGCAGCCAAGCAGTTGTGTGTTGGGTGTGTTCTTTGGCTCAACAACTCAGGGTGTGTGTGTGTGTTTTATTAGAGAGCTGAGGTGGCGCAGTGGTTAAATGCAGCACTGCAGGCTACTTCAGCTGACTGCAGTTCTGCAGTTCGGCAGTTCAAATCTCACCGGCTCAGGGTTGACTCAGCCTTCCATCCTTCCGAGGTGGGTAAAATGAGGACCCGGATTGTTGTTGGGGGGCGATATGCTGACTCTGTAAACCGCTTAGAGAGGGCTGAAAGCCCTATGAAGCGGTATATAAGTCTAACTGCTATTGCTATTGCTATTGCTATTGTCGGTCATTGCAGGGGGTCCGCTTAGCGACCATTCGAAGCAGCGGAGGGGGGTTGCTTCCAGCAATACAGCCGCTTCCCCCGCCTGTGTATTTGCACCTGAAAAAGTCTCTCCATGCGCACAATCTTAGAAAAGTGGGGGGGGGGGGGAAATGAATTTCTGCAAAAATCAAGATGGCAGGCTGAGTTACGACCTGCTCGGCCAAACCAGTCAGAACTGGTTGGAACCCACCTCTGCTTCGAAGTTACAAACGCACTGAAAATAGGGACTTGCGACCGTTTTCCCACCCGTACGACCGTTTCAGCAGAGTCGCCACCTGCTCGAAATTCAGACTCTTGGCAACGGAGGTGTATTTATAGCAACAGCCATAGCAGTCAGACTTATATACCGCTTCATAGGCTTTCAGCCCTCTCTAAGCGGTTTACAGAGTCGGCATATCGCCCCCAACAACAATCCGGGTCCTCATTTTACCCACCTCGGAAGGATGGAAGGCTGAGTCAACCCTGAGCCGGTGAGATTTGAACCGCAGAACTGCAGAACTGCAGTCAGCTGAAGTAGCCCGCAGTGCTGCATTTAACCACTGCGCCACCTCGGCTCTTGTGTTTGCGACGGTTGTAGTGTCCCAAGGGTTACGTGACCCCCTTTTGCGACCGCCCCCCCCAACCAGCAGGTTTAAGGGAGAAGCCAGATTGATTGACAACTGCACGGATTCGCTTAACGGATGTGGCAAGCAAGGGAGGTCGTAAGAATTCTTGACATTCCCTTAACGCAGTGTTTCTCAACCTTGGCAACTTGAAGATGTCCGGACTTCAACTCCCAGAATTCCCCAGCAGTGGTTAGGACAGTGTTTCTCAACCTTGGCAACTTGAAGATGTCCGGACTTCAACTCCCAGAATTCCCCAGCAGTGGTTAGGACAGTGTTTCTCAACCTTGGCAACTTGAAGATGTCCGGATTTCAACTCCCAGAATACCCCAGCCAGCATTCGCTGGCTGGGGAATTCTGGGAGTTGAAGTCCGGACATCTTCAAGTTGCCAAGGTTGAGAAACACTGCATTAACGGCTGTTTCACTGAGAATTTGAGGCTCGGTGGTGGTCATAAGCCGAGGACTCCCTGTGCTCTCCTGGCCGTGCAAGGAAACGAATCGGTGGCCACTTTAGAATTGCAGGAAATTGGGGGGGGGGGATCGATTCTGCTTGCATTTGCTGCATTCCTCCAAAAGCCATTTCACCTGCTTACTCAGTTGACCCATTTCTGGATCTGCGGAGTGGCCCTAAATGCACAAGCCACGAAGCCCACCCACCCACCCCTCTCATCCCGGTTTCTGCCAGCCCAGCTTCCCACGCCATGCGGAACGCCCCTTCTGGGTCACAGCGCCCTGAGTAAAAAGGTTTTGGAGGAGCGGAGCCTTGGCAGTGGGTGGGTGGGTGGGTGGGTGGGGGGAGCCAGAGAGGACTGATATCTTTCTCCCCCCCCCCCCACATGCCCGCCTGCCGGGAGATGCTTGTCTTCCTCACCCACCAGGCAGAAGGGATGCGGGTGCTTGTGGCAGGGTTGCTATGGCGACGGCACCAACCAGCCTCATCGTCTGGAGATGCTGAAGAGTCAGCTGAGGATGAGCAGAAGAGAACCGAGAAGATGGGGAGAAGGGAAGGGAATGGGGGGGGGGAGGTTAATTTCTGCCCCCCCCCCTGCCTGGATTCTATCTTCCTTGGCAAGCAACCTTCGCTCTGGAAAGGCTGCAGACGCCAACCAGACCCCTTCTCCTCCTTAAGCAAGAAAGGCTAAGATTCTAGTCCACATGAGGCCGGAGGGATGGGTGGGATGCCATTCTCCAGCAAGAGAGGATTTCTCCCGCCTGCTGCTCTGGAGGGCGAGGCCTTCTGGGCGCTGCCACCCAGCCCTGGGTTCAAGGGGTTGCCAAAGACAAGGCTGAGCCGTCCAGTGGGTGCCGCGTTCAAATGAGCCACCCTGGGAAGGCATGGCAGGGATGCTGGGAGCATGTGCAGAGGGCCTTTCTCCTGACCAGGGTGAAGCCAAAGTTGTTTTTTCCCCCTGGGGTTCTAAGGGCAGGATGATTATTTTTCTATCTCTCCGTGGCACTGGGGCAGTTGAAGGTGCTTGGACCTCAATTCCCAGAATTCCCCAGTCCTCTGTCTGGAGGACTCTGGGAATGGAAGTCCAAGCAGCTGAAAGTTGCC
This sequence comes from Thamnophis sirtalis, assembly GCF_051295495.1. Classification (NCBI taxonomy): domain Eukaryota; kingdom Metazoa; phylum Chordata; class Lepidosauria; order Squamata; family Natricidae; genus Thamnophis; species Thamnophis sirtalis. Next base: position 1,685,931 of record NW_028261393.1, read on the forward strand.
AAGGTTGAGAAATTCTGCTGTATCCTCTCTCTCCTCCCCACTTCCTTCCTTCCTTCCTTCCTTCCTTCCTTCCTTCCTTCCTTCCTTCCTTCCTTCCTTTCCTTCCTCTGTCTTCCCCCTCTCATCCTCCTTCCCTTCCTCTCTCTCTCCTCCCTCTTTCTCTCTCTCTCTCTCTCTTTCTTTCTTTTTCTTTCTTTGTCTCCCCCCTTTCTCTCCCCCCTCTTTCCCTTCCTCTCTCTCTCCTCCTCCTTCCCTTTCTTTCTTTCCTTTCTTTCTTTCTTTCTTTTCTTCTTTCTTTCTTTGACTCCCCCCTCCCTCCCTCTCTCCTCCTCCTTCCCTTTCTATCTTTCTTTCTTTCTTTCTTTCTTCTTTCTCTCCCTCCCCCCTCTCTCCCTTCCTCTCTCTCCTCCCCCTTCCTTCCTTCCTTCTTCTTTCTTTCTTTCTTTCTTTCTTTCTTTCTTTCTCTTCTTTCTCTCCCTCCTCCCTCTCTCCCTCCCTCCCTTCCTCTCTCTCCTCCCCCTTCCTTCCTTCCTTCCTTCCTTCCTTCCTTCCTTCTTTCTTTCTTTCTTCCTTTCTCTCCCTCCCCCCTCTCTCCCTCCCTCCCTTCCTCTCTCTCCTCCCCCTTCCTTCCTTCCTTCCTTCCTTCTTTCTTTTTCTTTCTTTCTTTCTTTCTTTCTTTCTTTCTTTCTTTCTTTCTTTGTCTTCCCCTTCCCTCCCTCCCCCTCCCTCTCATCTCCCTCTTCTTTCTTTCCTTCCTTCCTTCCTTCCTTCCTTCCTTCCTTCCTCCTTCCTTCCTTCCTTCCTTCCTTCTTTCTTTCTTTCTTTCTTTCTTTGTCTTCCCTTTCCCTCCCTCCCCCTCCCTCTCATCTCCCTCTTCTTTCTTTCTTTCCTTCCTTCCTTCCTTCCTTCCTTCCTTCCTTCCTTCCTTCTTTCTTTGTCTTCCCCTTCCCTCCCTCCCTCTCATGTCCCTCTTCTTTCCTTCCTTCCTTCCTTCCTTCCTTCCTTCCTTCCTTCCTTCCTTCCTTCCTTCCTTCCTTCCTTCCTTCCTTCCTTCTTTTTTTTCTTTTCGTCTCCCCCCTCCCTCTATCTGGTGTTTTTTCTTCATAGAAATGGAAACGCACAGATTCACCCACTCCCATATAACATAAATATCCGTACAGAATGAAGGGACCCCAAAACTACCAGTGCCTCCTTCAACATGTGGGGAGCCTCCAAGCCCCTCTCGGCCGAAGGGATCAACCTTTGCTGCCTCTGCACTCTTCTTTTCCTGAAAAAAAGGAGGCAAAGATTTGCTTGCCGGCAGTTCTAAAAAAAAACCCAGAAGGATTTCTGCTCCCTCTGGCCTTGCAGAAACTCCCTCCCTGGCCCCATCCTGCAGGTAGACTGCCCTGAACCACCCTGCTCTCCCTGGTCGGAAGAAAAAGGCTCCATTTCAGCCTCTCCTTTGTGCCTGCTTGGCTTCCGTCGTTCTCCTTCCCCGACCGGCTGTCTGGCAACGCTCTGATCTCTTCCAGACGCTGCCCCAAGAATTTCCTTCCTCCCCCCCCCATGGTTAATTTTAGCCCCCCTGCAGCCCCCTTATCGCAGCTGGCAGAAGGGGAGCCAGAAGGGGCTGCTACAGAGGCACACGCTGTGCGCACACATGCCTGAGCCGAAGGCAGCCACATGACATCAGGTCAAAGGAACTGAGCTTCATCTGGCTTCCATCAGGCTCCCATGCAGCCCTTGTGCAAAAGAACTCCACACACACACACAAACACAGACAGGAAGACCCACACTCGCACTCAGCTGCCTTCCTCTGTGTTGGAGGCACAGAGATCACCCAGGATCTCTGGAAGAGACAAGCAAGGATTTAGCCCCCGGGGGCGTCAAAAATCTCCCCTTCTATGGGTACTACTAGTCCTCGACTTACGACCAAGTTACTGATCCAAGTTACAACAGCATTGGAAAAAAGGGACCTCTGACCGTCACAATTCACAATTGCTGCATTCCTGTGGCCACGTGATCAAAATTTAGACCCTTGGCTTGTTATTTATGACAGCTGTAAGGGTCCCAGTGCCCAGCAAAAAAAAATCTAACAAATGCAGACATATAAGGTGGCGCAGTGGTTAAATGCAGCACTGCAGGCTACTTCAGCTGACTGCAGTTCTGGCTGTTCAAATCCCACCAGGCTCAAGGTTGACTCAGCCTTCCATCCTTCCGAGGTGGGTGAAATGAGGACCCGGATTGTTGTTGGGGGCGATATGCTGACTCTGTAAACCGCTTAGAGAGGGCTGAAAGCTCTATGAAGCGGTATATAAGTCTAACTATTGCTATTGCTATTGCACTCGTGGTTCTTCTGACCCCTATTTAGAATTATTTCTCATCACTAGAAAATCCAGAACTGGAAGGGAAAAGCAGAAGAAAGCATTTGGAAGCCCTATGAAGCGGTATATAAGTCTAACTATTGCTATTGCTATAATTAAGTGTGCAATGGAGACTCAACTTCTGCATTTGTGACCACTGTGTTTGTTAATCTTAGCAACTTTGTGAGATATGTGGACTTCAACTCCCAGAATTCCCCAGCCAGCAGGACTCTATTAACTCCAACAGGACTGCCTGGGGAATTCTGGGAGTTGAAGTCCACACAGATTTTTTTAAGGCAGTGGTTCTCAACCTTCCCAATGCCGCGACCCTTTAATACAGTTCCTCATGTCGTGGTGACCCCCAACTATAAAATTGGTGTCTCGGTTCCTAAGACCATCGAAAATATGTGTTTTCCTAAAAAATATGTGTTTTCCGATGGTCTTAGGACTTAGGAGACCCTTTGTTCGACCCCCAAAGCCCCCCCCCCCCGACCCACAGGTTGAGAACCACTGTTTGAAGTCAACACAGTTGAGAAAGACCGCATTAACCAGGTGATAAGAATCAGGCCAGCCACATATTTATATGAGCTCAGAAATTCCCTTTTGCTCACTCAGGTCTAGCAAGTTGCCTGATCTCCAAATTTGGTAGCGGGATCGAATTTCAGAGGCTGGGAGGAATTTTCCAAGAATATTTGTTAGTAATAGATGCCTTCCGTGGGGTGATTGTCTTGCCTGCTCTGCCCTCCTGTGGCCAACATTGGCACTGCACCCAAGGTGGTTTCCACCCTCCCTCTAAATCAGTGTTTCTCAACCTTGGGAATTTGAAGATGTCCGGACTTCAACTCCCAGAATTCCCCAGCAGTGGTTAGGACAGTGTTTCTCAACCTTGGCAACTTGAAGATGTCCGGACTTCAACTCCCAGAATTCCCCAGCAGTGGTTAGGACAGTGTTTCTCAACCTTGGCCACTTGAAGATGTCCGGACTTCAACTCCCAGAATCCCCCAGCCAGCATTCGCTGGCTGGGGAATTCTGGGAGTTGAAGTCCGGACATCTTCAAGTGGCCAAGGTTGAGAAACACTGCTCTAAACGATGCTAAAAAATCTAACATTGCTGGCAGATTTTTACAAAATTCTCCAGAATTTTATTCCGAACCATCTTGTCAACCTGTGAGACCCAGAGCTAATTTTCACCCCCCTGATTTTTGTCTTTTTTTTTAAAGAAAAAAAAACATAACGTAGAGAAACATTATCTCTTGGGATTGGTACCCTAAGCCCGGGATGGCAAACCTACATTCCCATGCGAAGCCATGTTGCCTGGCATACACGGCCTTGCCTGTCTGTCTTCTGGGTTTCTGGCATGCACGCACATGGGACGATCAGCTGTTCGTGCACACGGCACTGCTGAAAACCAGCCTGCGCATGGGCGCCGGGCAGCTGATGGTTGGGCGTGCAGTGCACGCGCACCAGAACCCAGAAGTTCAGCTTTTCCGGAGCACCACGACCCTGACAAGCACGCATGTGCGACGTTTCTGCGCAACCTTTTTGGCACTCAATGCCGAAAAGATTCACCATCACTGCCCTATACCTTGCTACGAAACTCGGTTAGTTCTAACCTGGCCAAAGGCGTGGGATGCTGAGACCTTGTACATGGACCTCGGTCATAAAGCCCCTGTCCAGGACTCTTAATGCGGTGTTTCTCAAAGTTAGCAACTTGAAGACGTCTGGACTTCATTTCCCATAATCCCCCAGCTAGCCAGGAAGTTGAAATCCTCCCATCTTAACTGTTTACTAGGACGCTGGCTGAGGAATTCTGGGAGTTGAAGTCCTCCCGTCTTAAATGTTTACTAGGACGCTGGCTGGGGAATTCTGGGAGTTGAAGTCCTCCCGTCTTAAATGTTTACTAGGACGCTGGCTGGGGAATTCTGGGAGTTGAAGTCCTCGCATCTTAAATGTTTACTAGGACGCTGGCTGAGGAATTCTGGGAGTTGAAGTCCTCGCATCTTAAATGTTTACTAGGACGCTGGCTGGGGAATTCTGGGAGTTGAAGTCCTCCCGTATTAAATGTTTACTAGCACGCTGGCTGGGGAATTCTGGGAGTTGAAGTCCTCCAATCTTAAATGTTTACTAGGACGCTGGTTGGGGAATTCTGGGAGTTGAAGTCCTCCCATCTTAACTGTTTACTAGGACGCTGGCTGGGGAATTCTGGGAGTTGAAGTCTGGACATCTTAAATGTTTACTAGGACGCTGGCTGGGGAATTCTGGGAGTTGAAGTCCTCCCGTCTTAAATGTTTACTAGGACGCTGGCTGGGGAATTCTGGGAGTTGAAGTCCGGACATCTTAAATGTTTACTAGGATGCTGGCTGGGGAATTCTGGGAGTTAAAGTCCTCCCGTCTTAAATGTTTACTAGGATGCTGGCTGGGGAATTCTGGGAGTTGAAGTCCGCCCGTCTTAAATGTTTACTAGGACGCTGGCTGAGGAATTCTGGGAGTTGAAGTCCTCCAGTCTTAAATGTTTACTAGGACGCTGGCTGGGGAATTCTGGGAGTTGAAGTCCGCCCGTCTTAAATGTTTACTAGGACGCTGGCTGGGGAATTCTGGGAGTTGAAGTCCGCCCGTCTTAAATGTTTACTAGGACGCTGGCTGAGGAATTCTGGGAGTTGAAGTCCTCCAATCTTAAATGTTTACTAGGACGCTGGCTGGGGAATTCTGGGAGTTGAAGTCCTCCCGTCTTAAATGTTTACTAGGACGCTGGCTGGGGAATTCTGGGAGTTGAAGTCCTCGCCTCTTAAATGTTTACTAGGACGCTGGCTGGGGAATTCTGGGAGTTGAAGTCCTCCCGTCTTAAATGTTTACTAGGACGCTGGCTGGGGAATTCTGGGAGTTGAAGTCCTCCCGTCCTTAAATGTTTACTAGCACGGTGGCTGGGGAATTCTGGGAGTTGAAGTCCACTCCTCTTCAAGTTGCTAATCCTGAAACCCTGGATCTTGGACATCTCCAAATGCTTCCATAAAGCAGGCCTCCAACCTTAGATCTTCTGGCCCAGCCTCCCCTCTGCATATAAAACAGCTTCTCCTAGCCGGGGGGCGGGGGGGGGGAGCAGCCACTGGCAGCCGCAAGTCCCTTTCTTCTGCTCTTTGTCTGCCAAACCCCAGCAGGGACCTTCCACCAGCTGCTCACACCACCCAGAGACCCAGCACTCCCTCCCTGAAGCTGCAACAGGTAGGAACTCTCCGTGATTTCTTATTCTTTGAACCCGGAGCCACTGGATTTTTGGAGGGAGGGGGGAAATGGAGAAAGAAGAAGTCTCCCACTTGGGCATTGTGTGTTTTCGGGGTGGGTGGGTAGCTGGCATTTGGTACCCCAGATTCTGGAGAAATGGGAGGATGAAACAAACAACTCTTGCACCCCCAGAAAAACCGCCTTCTTCTAAAGCCAGGATTTGGGGTGGGAGGAGGGAAGGGGTTTGGAGACCCCCCTCTTGATCAAAACCAAGATTTCAATTGCTTCTTTGCACCTGTGTTTTGATGGACAGGTGTCGGGACTCACCTAGGTCTGGTAGCATCTTTTCTGGCTAACCGATTTGATCCAGAGGCATCAAAACAGATGCTTTTTCTGAAGAGTTCCTTTATTCAGTGGTGACATCCCACCTTAAAATACAAACTAGGGGAATGATAAAATAAAATAAAAACTCACCAAAAAGAAACATCAAAGACAAGGGACCTCTAGTTTCTTTTCAAGACAGAGGTATTAGCCATCCATCCAGCTCTTTCTAAGTTTGAAGAAACAACACCGATAAATACTCAGCGCCCACCTGCTAAAAAAACCACTTTTCACTTTTTCTTCTCTCGATTCCATCTAAAAGGTAGCAAGAGACCAAAAGCCTTATATTAAATAAGGTGCAATATGTCTTTAAGTCAAGTCCAGTCGGATTTTTTAAAACCCTGAGTCCAAAGATGGCTTTGAATGAAAGGTTATTATTCATTTTTTTAAAAAGCTACCTGAATTTTGATTTCGGGCTGCTGCGAACCAACCTGTTTTTTCTGCATCTTTGCAAACTTTTTATTTTTTTTTTATTTTTTATTTTTATTGTTTTTTATTAGTAAAAGAAAAATACAACAGCCAATATATTGCAAAAGACAATACAACATCCACCACTGTTTTGCTTTACATTTAACTACATTTCGAGACATTTCCATAATAACAAAATCGTTATAGACATCAAAAGTTAGGCTTCTTCTTCCCTCCCTCCCTCTTTCCTTCCCTCGTTTCTTCTCTCCCACTCCCCTTGCTTCCCTCCCTCCTTCTCTCCTTCCCTCCTTCCTTCCCCCCTTCCTTTTCTCCTTTTCTCCTTCCCTTCCCCCTCCCTTTCCTCTCTCCTTCCCCCCTTCCTTCTCTCATACATTCCCTCCTTCCTTCCCTCCTTCCCTCCTTCCTTTCTTTCTTTTCTCTTAGATTCCCTCCTTTCTTCCCTCCTTCCTTCCTTCCTTTCTTCTCTCCTTCTCTCCTTCCTTCCCTCCCTCCTTCCCTCCTTCCTTTCTTTCTTTGCAAACTTTTTAATGTTTCACTTGATTTGCATCCTCACACATTAAAGGTTCCGAAGATCAGAAATTCCCATTTTCCCCTGCCTATAGGAGAAAGTTACCTACAGCTAACAGTGAGAGCCAAGATGGAATATTCGGAATATTAGCAGTTTAGGAAGCACTAATGTTTCATGCGCTGCCTCCTGAAATACTATATTGGCAGTCCTTCAGCATCTCAGAGGAAATGTGGACTTAATCGCTGTAGAAGTACCAGATGCTTTTCTGCTGCAATTAAAAATCAATTTAATTTGAAACTTCTAAAACCAGCAAGCTTTTGTTTACTTTTGTTTATCAACGTCCAGAGTTGCGGTCTCTGAATACGATATAAATACAATTATAGTCTTTTTGGGAAAGCAAATTTGAACGTTTAACTCAGTGTTTCTCAACCTTGGCCACTTGAAGATGTCCGGACTTCAACTCCCAGAATTCCCCAGCAGTGGTTAGGACAGTGTTTCTCAACCTTGGCCACTTGAAGATGTCCGGACTTCAACTCCCAGAATTCCCCAGCCAGCATTCGCTGGCTGGGGAATTCTGGGAGTTGAAGTCCGGACATCTTCAAGTGGCCAAGGTTGAGAAACACTGGTTTAACTAGGTCCTTGTTGAAAAGTAAGTTTGGGTTTCCCTCCTATTTTTAATTAAGGGAAAAAAGGAAGTAGCATAAATGTAAACCACTTGGATCATGGCAGTTTTATTTTTAATCCTTCCCTTTGCATCATAATTTTATTTATTACGAAATGTATATGCCGCCCATCTCACTTAGAGATGACTCCAGGCAGCTTAGAACAAAGGAAGGCAACAGAACAAACGCTTAAAACATTGCAATAATGAATATTGGCGTTAAACATTTCACCGCTTTATTTTAAAAGAACTCGCTTTTAAATATTTTAGCCATCTTTAAGCCCTAATGAAATGCCTCTCGCTTGTGCCAGCCGCCCTAACCTAACCTAAAGCTGTAGGGTGTGTGATCCCTAAATGCTATTTTCTCTGCTCCCGAGGTCCTTTCTTTGTGCAAAGGATCTCCAGGGGTCTCTTTCCTGATATTTATCTGTGCAAAGCAGAGATGAGGGAGCCGTCTTCTCCCTTGGCATCAGGTGCCAAGCCGAGCTGGATTGGGTCCCAGCTGGCAGGGCAGGGCAGCTGAAAGATCTGGCTTCCCTACCAGGAAAGCAGAAAAAAACAGTTAAAAAGCCCTCTGTGTGTGCTCAGAGTCTTCCTTTCTCGGCAACTGGCACCGGGCACCTGGCACTGCAAGCTGGTTTTGCCACCCTTTGATTTTGCCAGCGCTGCCAATTGTATTTCTTCCCAGAATCCCCCAGAAAATGAGTAAAAACAACAGAGCGAACTGCCAGAAACATTCCGGATTCCAAATTTGGGGTTAGTCCCCAGAAATTGGAAAGGGGGAGGGAAAGAGAGGGGCTTGACCCCCCTTGTGGGTTTCGAAAGGACTCTGCGTATTCTCAGAGGCACTGCCCAAAACGAACTCTTAACCGAATAAGAGAACAGAGTTGAAAGGGATCCTGGAGGTCTTCTAGTCCAGTGTTTCTCAACCTTGGCAACTTGAAGATGTCCGGACTTCAACTCCCAGAATTCCCCAGCCAGCATTCGCTGGCTGGGGAATTCTGGGAGTTGAAGTCCGGACATCTTCAAGTTGCCAAGGTTGAGAAACACTGTCCTAACCACTGCTGGGGAATTCTGGGAGTTGAAGTCCGGACATCTTCAAGTTGCCAAGGTTGAGAAACACTGTTCTAGTCTAACCCCCCACTGCTCAAGCAGGAGATCCTATACCATCCTATACCATCCTATACCATTCTGGACAAATAATTGCCCAGTCTGTTTTTAAAAACCTCCAGAAGTTGGACCAGCCACAACTTATGGAGGTTTCATTCCGTTGAATTAATTAGTTAGCATTTCATTAATTAGCAATTAAGGAAGTTTCTCCTTTGTTCTAGGTTTGCTTCTCTCCTGGATTAATTTTCATCTGTTGCTTCTAGTCCTGCCTTCAGGGGCTTTGAAGGATTAGTATTGGGAATATCAAATATTAGACTCTCTCAAATATTGGAAGAGTGCTGTCATGTCCCTCCCTAGTCCTTCTTTTCCTTAAACTCAACGGATTCAATTCCAGAAACTGTTTTAGGCTCCAGTCCCCTAATCCTTTTCCTTGCTCTTCTCTGCACTCTTGCACCCGAAGTGGCGCAGTGGTTAAATGCAGCACTGCAGGCTACTTCAGCTGACTGCGGTTCTGCAGTTCGGCTGTTCAAATCTCACCGGCTCAGGGTTGACTCAGCCTTCCATCCTTCCGAGGTGGGTAAAATGAGGACCCGGATTGTTGTTGGGGGCGATATGCTGACTCTGTAAACCCCTTAGAGAGGGCTGAAAGCCCTATGAAGCGGTATATAAGTCTCACTGCTATTGCTATCTATCTATCTATCTATCTATCTATCTATCTATCTATCATCTATCTATCTATCTAACTCTGTCTGTCTTTCTGTCTATCTATCTATCGGATTGTTGGGGGCGATATGCTGACTCTGTAAACCGCTTAGAGTGGGCTGAAAGCCCTAGGAAGCGGTATATAAGTCTAACTGCTATTTCCAGAGGCTCAAAATCTTTTTTTTTTAATATTGTGGCGACCAAAACTGGATGCAGGATTCCAAGCGTGGCCTCACCAAAGGATTACGAAGCCATATTAACACCTCGCCTCTTATGAGAATAGGAGCCTTTGGCAGGGAGGGGCTGCCTCCAAAGGGCCCCCCCCTTCCTACACGGGCACATCCATCCACCCACCCACCCGAAATCTCTAGCTGTGTCCTAAGCTTTTTTCCCCCCGGCAGTTTCCTTCCATCTGCCGCGCAGGAGGGCTGTGCAATTAGCTGGTGGCTTTGAACCTGGAGACGCAGGCCAGGGAGCAGCGGGTGGGTGGGTGGCATAAGGAGGGAGCTAATTAACAGCATTTGCCCCCCCTGCAAATGGTCGCTCTGCCAGGTTGGGGGTCCGGTGCCCTTTTCCTTTGGAAAGTAGGGCAGGCGTTGAGTCTCCCACTGTCACTCGGTCCCTTCATCCCTTCAGTAGCCTGCCCCCTCCCCTCTCCATCTCATTTTCTCTTTAATTCTGGCAAGAAAGATAGCTGGGCACAGGAAACCAACATGGGTTAATTGGTCTCTAGAAAGAGTGCAGAGAAGAGCCACAGAGAGGATTAGGGGACGGGAGGCTAAAACATACGAGGAACGGTTGCAGGAACTGGGTATGTCTAGTTTAATGGAAAGAAGGACTAGGGGAGACAGGATAGCAGTCTTCCGATATCTCAGGGGTTGCCACAAAGAAGAGGGAGCCAAACTATTCTCCAAGGCACCAGAGGGCAGGACAAGAAGCAATGGGTGGAAACTAATCAAGGAGAGAAGCAGCTTAGAATTGAGGAGAAATTTCCTGACAGTCAGAACAATGAATCAGTGGGACAGAAGTTGCCTCCAGAAGTTGTGAATGCCCCAACACTGGAAGTCTTTAAGAAGATGTTGGATAGCCATTTGTCTGGAACGGTATAAGGTTTCCTGCCTAGGCAGGGGGTTGGACTAGAAGGCCTCCAAGGTCCCTTCCAACTCTGTTATTCTATTCTATTTTATTCTATGGAAGGAAGGAAGGAAGGAAGGAAGGAAGGAAGGAAGGAAGGGAGGGAGGGAGGGAGGGAGGGAGGGAGGAAGGAAGGAAGGAAGGAAGGAAGGAGGGAAGGAGCAAGAGAGGGAGGGATTCTCCAAAGCACCTGAGGGCAGGACAAGAAGCAATGGGTGGAAACTAATCAAGGAGAGAAGCAACTTAGAAGGAAGGAGGAATTTCCTGACAGTGAGAACAATTAACCAGTGGAACAGAAGTTGCCTCCAGAAGTTGTAAACACTGGAAGTCTTTAAGAAGATGTTGGATAGCCATTTGTTTGAAACGGTATAGGGTTTCCTGCCTAGGCAGGGGGTTGGACTAGAAGACCTCCAAGGTCCCTTCCAACTCTGTTATTCTATTCTATTTTATTCTATGGATGGATGGAAGGAAGGAAGGAAGGAAGGAAGGAAGGAAGGAAGGAAGGAAGGAAGGAAGGAGTAAGGGAGGGAGGGATTCTCCAAAGCATCTGAGGGTAGAAGAAGAAGCAATGGGTGGAAACTAATCAAGGAGAGAAGCAACTTAGAACTGAGGAGAAATTTCCTGACAGTTACAACAATTAATCAGTGGAACAGAAGTTGCCTCCAGAAGTTGTGAATGCCCTACACTGGAAGTTTTTAAGAAGATGTTGGATAGCCATTTGTCTGAAGTGGCCCGGGGTTTCCTGCCTAGGCAGGGGGTTGGACTAGAAGACCTCCAAGGTCCCTTCCAATTCTGTTATTCTTTTCTGTCATTTTCTCTTTAATTCTGGCAAGAAAGATGGCTGGGCATAGGAAACCAACATGGGTTAATTAATTGGTCTCTAGAAAGAGCGCAGAGAAGAGCCACAAAGAGGATTAGGGGACTGGAGGATATAAAACATACGATGAACGGTTGCAGGAACTGGATATCTTTAATCACTTGTGTTCCTCTCGGATGGGATTTTCCAAATTGGGGGAGTTTGGTCACTGAGCGGGACTGTTAGACACTGTATAGACCAGTGTTTCTCAACCTTGGCAACTTGAAGATGTCCGGACTTCAACTCTCAGAATTCCCCAGCCAGCGAATGCTGGCTGGGGGATTCTGGGAGTTGAAGTCCGGACATCTTCAAGTTGCCAAGGTTGAGAAACACTGTCCTAACCACTGCTGGGGAATTCTGGGAGTTGAAGTCCGGACATCTTCAAGTTGCCAAGGTTGAGAAACACTGGTATAGACCATGCAGGCTTGTGTGTGTGTGTGTGAGAGAGAGAGAGAGAGAGAGAGAGAAGTGCATTCTGAAAGCCGAGGATTGTGTTGATGATGGCAAATGCAAAAAATGTCTCTTTTGCATGAATATCTTCTCGCCTGGGAAGGGACTCGGCGCTTCCCCATTCGCTCCGAACGCGACAACTGGTTTTTTTTGTCTCCGTGTGCCAACCTGCAAGGTGTGTCCCCCGCGCCCTCCCCCTCCGTGTGTGTGCGTGTGTAGGAGCGGCATGTCCAACAACATGGCCAAGATTGCGGAGGCGCGCAAGACGGTAGAACAGCTGAAACTCGAGGTCAACATCGACCGCATGAAGGTAAGTGTGCGTGTGTGTGTGGGGTGGGGGTGTCTCCTTTGGAGCCAGGAAGTTGGGGCCCGAACATGTGCTGCTCCTGAAGTAAAATGGTGAAGTAGTCTAGCACAGCTGGCTGGGGGATTCTGGGAGTTGAAGTCCGCAGGACTTAAAGTCGCCAAGGTTGAGAAACACTGAGCTCTTCAGATAGCTTATGCTTAAAATCAGTAATAACTTAAACTGTTAAAAATTTGGGTAACAGCAAGAAGCTGAGTTCAATGTAGAGATAATTTTAGACTGTGATTGGCAAAAAGTTATACCATGTATGGTCTCTGGGAAGTCGGGGGGGGGGGAAGGGAGGTGGGGATCTAGGGGGAGGGGGGGGAGGGGGGAAATATAATATGTGTTAAATTCTAAAGCATGATTGCACTTGTATACTGTGGCTTTTTAATGTTAGTGTCAAAACAGAACAAACCGAATATATTGGAAGGTAATAGAAGTATACCGAAGGGAGGAGCTGAGTGAAATAGCAATAGCAGTAGACTTATATACCGCTTCATAGGGCTTTCAGCCCTCTCTAAGCGGTTTACAGAGAGTCAGCATATTGCCCCCAACAATCTGGGTCCTCATTTCACCCACCTCGGAAGGATGGAAGGCTGAGTCAACCCTGAGCCGGTGAGATTTGAACCGCTGAACTGCTGATCTAGCAGTAGCCTGCAGTGCTGCATTTAACCACTGCGCCACCTTGGAAGGAGGGTGGAGAGGAGGAGGAGGGTGGAGAGAGTGAGAGAGAGGAGGAAGAGAAGGAAGGGAGGGAATGGATTAAGAGAGGGAGTGATAGGGTTAGGGTTAGATAGAGGGGGAGGGGAAGTAGGTGTAGAGGGGTATGAGAGAAGGAAGAATGAAAGTTGGAGGGGGATGAAAGAGGGTGAATGGTGGGCTAAGGTGGTATATTGGGTTTGTATTGTAGGGGGCATTTTCTATAAAAGTGAGGGCTGTGTTTATTACCCAATGTTATATGCCTCGGTTATGCACAGTAAACATGTGATTGTATAGAATGAAATGGAAATAAAAAAGACTTGTGGAGGAGAAACACTGAGCGAAAGGCTTCGGGAGCCAAGAAATGCCCACTGAACAGTTGCCCAGGGCTGCTCCTGAAATAATGCGATGCAGTAGTCTAGCGAAAGGCTTCGGGAGCCAAGGGAGTGAGTCCCGAACATCAAATGCTTAATGAACAGACGTCTAGGGCTGCTCCCGAAGTCATGCAGTGCAGTAGTCTAGCTAATGTCTGTCTTCCGCGCTTCCTCCTTCCTCCTCTGGCTCAGGTGTCCAAGGCGGCAGCCGATCTCCTGGCCTACTGCGAAGCTCACGCCAAGGAGGACCCTTTGGTCATGCCCGTCTCCTCGGCCGAGAACCCTTTCCGAGAGAAACGGCTCTTCTGCATTGTGCTGTGAGCCCAGGACGGCCCCCTCCCCAACTGCTTTGGGTAAGAAGAATAATTAATTAATTTAATTTAATTTATTAGATTTATAGCAATAGCAGTTAGACATATACCGCTTCATGGGGCTTTCAGCCCTCTCTAAGCGGTTTACAGAGAGTCAGCATATTGCCCCCAACAATCCGGGTCCTCATTTCACCCACCTCGGAAGGATGGAAGGCTGAGTCAACCCTGAGCCGGTGAGATTTGAACAGCCGAACTGCAGAACTGCAGTCAGCTGAAGTAGCCTGCAGTGCTGCACCCTAACCACTGCGCCACCTCGGGTCTTTTATAGGCTGCCCAATCCCGAAGAAGAAGAAGCCCCTTCCCCAAAATCCTTCGGCCTAGGAACAAAAATTGGGATTTAATAGGGAGGGATGGCATGGAGGCAGTCCTTGACTTACAACCAGCTGTGCTGGCTGGGGGATTCTGGGAGTTGAAGTCCACAGGACTTAAAGTCGCCAAGGTTGAGAAACACTGCTCTAATGCGTCCTGCTTTTTTATTTCCCTGCAATATATATATTTACAAATATAAATATCCGGATTGTTTCTCCCAAGTTGAACAAGAAGCATCGTACAACAACCGGATCAGCCTGGTTTCAACTGGAAAAAAAAAGGAAGCTTCTAGTCCTCATCGTCACCGAGATCCAGTTGCCTGGAAGATTAAAACCGCCCGAAATTTTCTTGACCTGAGTTTATGCTAATAAATGTTTAGTCCTTTCTTCCCACTTCTTTGCTTTTATTTTCATCCAAACAAAATTTGTCAGTAACCCATTAAGCGTCTGTAAAATAATAATAACAATAATAATAATAATAATAATAATAATAATAACAACAACAACAGCAACAATAACCGGCTTACGAATGATGGATTAAATCTCCACTTTGTTCTCTGCTGTGGTGGAATGACTAAATAACCTTCCATTATCGTAAAATCATTACCGCAACTCCAGAGCTCTGGAAATGAAAATTGCCGGAAACGTGTGATGGATTTTTCCCCTCAAAGCCAAAATCCAATTTGCAAACAGCCAGAGAGGAAGAAGACGGCAAGGGAGACGCCAGCTGGGGCAGTGGTGGGTTGCAAGAGGCACACCCCGGTACGGGCGTAACAGGAGCCAGCCCGGAGCACCAGATACCGTCCCCGTACGGTGCTCCGGAGGACCCGCTCGGCCGAGCTCCTTACCGGAGTTTAAAGGCTTCTACGCTTCCGCGCAGGCACATGGTGCGTACAGCACCTGTGCGACGCTCTGCGGAGCAGCTGAAGTGTCGCAGAGCATCGCAGAGGTGCTAAAACGCACGCACGCACTGTGCCCGTCAAAGAGGATGCCGCCGGCTGTACCGGTTGGAACGGGATTTACAACCCACCACTGTTATGGGGTCATCGTTGGCCTTCAAGACCCCCCTGTGCACAATTGCACTCCCCCAACAATCTTTCCACCCTTACAAAGTGAAGATAATAAAAACTGTAATTGCAGGTTGTCCTCAACGTACGGCCGTTCGTTTAGCAACTGCTCCAAGTTACGACGGCAACTGAAAAACAGTGACGTATCACTTTGTCCTGGAATTGTAAGCACAGCCACGGCCAGAAGTTCTGTTGCTAAACGAGGGGGGTTGTTAAGGAGTTGTGGCCAGTTTTATTACCCTTTTTTTTTTGTTAAGTGAATCACTAAAGTTCTTAAGTGAATCATCAGCTGGGTAGGTCAGAAATGATGACAGTCACACAACACCGAAAATATCCGTGGGAAAAGCAGAGAGCCCTTCTTTGTACGGCTTGAAAATGAAATCATAAAATACGAAGTAAATAAAATAAAGCAAGATGAAACCTGACGTAAAATAGGCAACATCCAAAAATAAAAAAAAATCAAAATGAAAAGATGAGATGAACACAACGAAGCAACACAAATAAATAAAGTAAGTAATGAATACAATCAAGGAAGATAAAAGATAAAAGCAAAATAAAACGTGTAACACACGATAATGAAAAAGCAAAACGAATAAAATGTATTGAATGGAATAAGACAATCGTCAAGTAACTAAAATGAAGTAGAAATAAAATAAAATAAAAAATAATAAAGAGTGAGATAACAAAATATCCAATAAATAAAATAATGTAAAATAAAATAAATAATACAACAACGTAATAAAAGGAAATCAAATAGAAGATAAAGCCATAAAATTATAAAACGAAGTCACTGAAGGTGGGACAGTCCCAGGGATATTTTCCTGGCTCTTCCCGTCCAATGACTCGGCACCCGGTTTGCGAACAAAAGCCTTGTGACTCATAATTATGGCTTGGAGAAGGGAGTGATTTCCCACGGGTGAGACCGATGCTCGGCCGGTCCCAACCCTGGACCACGATGCCCCCCCTCCCTCCCTCCCTCCCCACCCCACCCCAGAGGATTGGAGCATTGTGCATCACATCAGCCCCCTTCTTTCCCCACCCATCTCAGCCCCGTCTGTGGTGCTCAGGCACCGTCGTCCAGCCCACGGAGACACGGAACGTGTCATACGGATATCGGAAAGGGTGTTCGGTCCGTCCATTGCAGAATCGCGTGTCGTAGCGCTCCTAATGGGAAGGCGGATCGTCCACCACTCAGCACCCGACACCCCCTCCCCAAATCTTCCCTTCTGGGGAAGGACCACAGATGCGGTTTCTGGCCACCCTTCTCTGATGTTGCACGAAGATGCTCAGAAGCACCCACTGGAGGGGGGGGGCTCTCTATCCTGCCACAGCGGCCTTATCTCTGGCACAGGGACCCAGCTCCAAGTCTCCTCCTGCATGTGCCCCCTGCCTGCCTCCCCGTCCTTGCAAGTCAGGGAACAGTCCCCCCCTCTCCCCGAACTCTCCCACGCTCTTCCCTCTGATTCACCTCGCCCTGCCCGGCATAATTTCTTGGCATCGGAAGGGGGGGAGTTATTTTTAATGGGTTTTCCGCTGAAAATTGTCTCAAGCTCTGTTTGACAGCTGCCGGGCCGGGTGGGTGGGTGGGTGGGAGAGAGGGGTCTTTTTGGCAAAGATGCGTAGGAAACGGGCCATTTCTGCAATGAGAAGATTTTCAGGGAGGGGCTTTTGTGACATTCTTGGCCAGCAAAGTCCAATGGAGAAGCCAGATTCACTTAAGAGCCGCGTCGCTAATTTGACTGCGATGATTCACTTAACAACTGTGGGCCAGAAAGGTCGCAAAATGGGCCCAAACTCCCTTAACACACGTCTTGCTCAGCAGCATAAATTCTGGGCTCGATGGTGGGCCGTCAATCAAGGTCTATTTTTTTAAGGAACTTGGGGTTTTAGGCCAAGCGCCGTAAATCAGGCGCTCTGCGGGTGCCACTGAATTGAGGCTCCGGCTGGACGCAAAACACGGCTATCACACTCAATTTTTTTTGGGGGGGGGGGAAATCGCCCTCAAGTCCATAGAGGGAAAATTTAGTTGTTTATTAGATACAACGCAAGGCGGTGAACATATCTAATACTCCTCCCCCCCTCCTAATCCCCCCACAAAAAACAACCCTGTGAGGTGGTTTGGGTTGAAAGGGAGCGACTGGCCCAAAGGCACCCAGCTGGCTCTTGTGCCTAAGATAGTACTAGAACTAGATAGTACTAGAACTCCCAGTCACCTAGTAACTAGGCCAACGTCGCCCAGCCGGCTTTCACTCCTAAGGTGAAACTAGAACTCCCGACCCCCTGGTGATCGGCCCAAATTCATCCAACTGACTTTCATCCCTAAAGCGGCGCTAGAACTCAGCGTCTCCTGGTGGATCGGCCCAAAGCCAGCTGCTTTTCACCTGAAGGTGGGACTAGAACTTGCCATCTCCTGGTTCGTAGACCAAGACCTTAACCACTAGGCTGTCTCTGTGTGTGAGAGAGTTCTGGGTGGGAAATCCCACAAAGACCCCCTCTACGCCTTACCCAACGGCTGCTCTGTTCTCTCCCACGGAAACCGGCACCCAGGTTCCTAAAGACGTCAATGGAAGCCGCCAGGCCACACCAGATGGGCATTCAGAGCGCACAAATCATACCCCTTCAGAGCCGGCCGGCTGTGCCAAGATGCCTTCGGCAGAAGAGGGTCCATTAATCACGGAAAGAGACGGATGGCAGGAGGACCCAAAAGGGCACCCTTGCCCGTCTCTGGATCACAACCCCCCACCCCTTCGCTTCGTGTCCTCTTCCCCTCTTTCCGTCTTCCTTTTCTTTCCATTCTTTCTCTTTTCCCATCTTGTGTTTTTTGTCCTTTAGGTCGGCTTTATAGTGACGCAAAGATTCTTAATTTAAAAAAAAAATCGCATCAAGAGGAAACCAGGACCAGGCCAATGCGCGTCTGCCTGGCAAAGCTCGGGAGGTGAAACCAGCTGCTTCTGTGATAATTTTTTTAATTTTATTTTAAACACATAAGCACATCAACAGAAACAAACACCTGACTTAAAAACAACATAGGAACAATAAGTTCCATCGTACATCATACCGCAGTTCCGAATTCGGTTTCTTTACAGTTAGTGTTTTCCCTACTATACATTTCTATCTTGCGTTCATAATCTCATTATTTGTCATCCATTTTTATGTACATTTCTTTATTTATTTAAACTTAGCTACTTATGACCAAATATTATTTACCTATATTATGCTTTATATTTTTACTGTCATTTATTCTCTTACATACAGTTGTAGGTATACATTCACATAGTTATTCTTTTTCTTTGCCATTCTTATATTATTATTATTCCATTTAAAAGTTTATAAGGTATAGTTTGGAATGCTTTGTTTACCATCCTTCGCACCTGCTATAACACCACCTTATTTTCTCTTTCTTTTCTTTTCTCCCTCCCTTCCTTCTCTACTTCCTTCCTTCCTCTTCTCCTTCCCCTTCTTCCTTCCCTTACTTCTCCCCTACTCCTACCCTCTGTCTTCTCCTTCCTACCCTCTCTCCTTCTCTTTTTCTCTCTTCCTCCCTCCTCTCCTTCTCTCTTTCTTCTTCCCCTACCTCTCCTCCACATTTCACCTTATTTTATCTTTCTTTTCTTTTCTCCCTCCCTTCCTTCCCTACTTCCTTCCTTCCTCCTCTCCTTCCCCTTCTTCCTTCCCTTACTTCTCCCCTACTCCTACCCTCTGTCTTCTCCTTCCTACCCTCTCTCCTTCTCTTTTTCTCTCTTCCTCCCTCCTCTCCTTCTCTCTTTCTTCTTCCCCTACCTCTCCTCCACATTTCACCTTGTTTTCTCTTTCTTTTCTCCCTCCCTTCCTTCTCTACTTCCTTCCTTCCTCTTCTCCTTCCTTCTTCCTTCCCTTATTTCTCCCCCACTCCTACCCTCTGTCTTCTCCTTCCTACCCTCTCTCCTTCTCTTTTTCTCTCTTCCTCCCTCCTCTCCTTCTCTCTTTCTTCTTCCCCTACCTCTCCTCCACATTTCACCTTATTTTATCTTTCTTTTCTTTTCTCCCTCCCTTCCTTCCCTACTTCCTTCCTTCCTCCTCTCCTTCCCCTTCTTCCTTCCCTTACTTCTCCCCTACTCCTACCCTCTGTCTTCTCCTTCCTACCCTCTCTCCTTCTCTTTTTCTCTCTTCCTCCCTCCTCTCCTTCTCTTTCTTCTTCCCCTACCTCTCCTCCACATTTCACCTTATTTTCTCTTTCTTTTCTTTTCTCCCTCCCTTCCTTCTCTACTTCCTTCCTTCCTCTTCTCCTTCCCCTTCTTTCTTCCCTTATTTCTCCCCTACTCCTACCCTCTGTCTTCTCCTTCCTACCCTCTCTCCTTCTCTTTTTCTCTCTTCCTCCCTCCTCTCCTTCTCTCTTTCTTCTTCCCCTACCTCTCCTCCACATTTCACCTTATTTTCTCTTTCTTTTCTTTTCACCCTCCCTTCCTTCTCTACTTCCTTCTTTCCTCCTCTCCGTCCCCTTCTTCCTGCTGCTTCTGAAGTGGCATGGAAACGTTTCCACCAGAGCTCCGTGTCTAAAGAACCAGCCAGTTCTGGGGGGAGGAAGGACAGAATTGGCCCCCAGCTCTCTGGCAGTGCCAGGCGGAGAGGGAGGGCACCCGAAACGGATGGACAGTGAACCAGGCCAGACCCTGCAACGCTCCTGCAGAGCCACAAAACAGCAGATCTCCCCTCATTTTGAGGATACACTGCTTCTGCCGATGGAAGTTCCACGCAGCTTTCCCAAACAGCTACTATTCTCCCGGTAATCCTCGGCTTGCGACCGCAGCCGAGCCTAAAACTTTCATTGCTAAGCAAGCCAAGTTGTGAAATGGGTTTCGCGAGCATTTTATGACAGTCGTTAAGCGAATTGCTCCGGTGGTTAAGTGAATCGTACAGTCATTAAGGGAGTCTGCTCTCCCCCCATCCCCCCATTTGACTTGTCGGAAACCAGCTGGGACGGTTACACATTGCGTTTATGTGACTGCGGGACGCTGCAACCGTCATAAATATGAGTCAGTTAATTTTGATCCCGTGACCACAGGAACGCTCCAACCGTTGTAAGTGTGAAAACTGGTCGTAAGTCACTTTTTTCAGGGCTGACGTAACTTCGAACGGTCACTGAACGAATGGTTGTTAAACCTGTCATTATTAAGGTCCGTGAAAACAGAGGTCCCTTATTCCAGTGTTTCTCAACCTTGGCAACTTGAAGATGCCTGGACTTCAAGTCCCAGAATTCCCCAGCCAGCATTCGCTGGCTGGGGAATTCTGGGAGTTGAAGTCCAGGCATCTTCAAGTTGCCAAGGTTGAGAAACACTGTCCTAACCACTGCTGGGGAATTCTGGGAGTTGAAGTCCAGGCATCTTCAAGTTGCCAAGGTTGAGAAACACTGTCCTAACCACTGCTGGGGAATTCTGGGAGTTGAAGTCCAGACATCTTCAAGTTGCCAAGGTTGAGAAACACTGCCTTATTCTATCCCTCTTCCCCAACCGGGTGTCCTCCCAGGGGGTCAGACTATAATTCCCCCCCAAAAGGAGGGGTTTCAATTGTACGGCCATGCCCCCCCTTGACCGGTTGTGACCAGAGGACAGTGGGGTAGGGGGGGCAGAGCTCCTGGGGTCTCTGAAAGGGAAACGGTCAAGAAGGGATAAAGGAACCACGAATGGAGAAGAATCAGAAGAATCCCTTGAACTAACCACGGTTTAGCCAGGATGCCCAGGGCCTCCAGCTCCCAACCCTGCCCGTACTGGATCCCAGATCCCAGATCCCAGGCCTCGATATGGAGCATTTTGCCCTCTTTCCTTCAACTTTCTGAGCGGTGCTTCCAATCCAAGCTGTCCAACCGGTAGAGTTCTGAATCCCAGGCCAGGATTGCAAAGCGCTCATTAAGCCCTTTCTGAAGTTGGGAGTTTGGGATGGGAGTCCTGGCGCCAGCCTTCCCGGGGAGGGGGGAATTTGGGAGTGTGGGGGGGTCCTAAGTCAAGGCATGCAGCGGGCGACAGGTTGGAGAAGGCAGCTGATCCGCCCGGGACGGCTCTCCTCTGCTTTCGCCTCCGATCCTTCATTCCCGACGTCAGCCAGCAGGGGTCGCTAGAAGAGAGTTTCTCCCTGGCCTTTTGCAAGGCTCCCGGTTGAGTTGCGCAAGACCCCCCCGGGCCATCCAGGCGCTGCGCTTCGGATTCCTGGGGACAGGCAGAGGTTCAACCGGTGCGGCTCCTTCCTTTTCTTCCTTCCATGCTCCCAACCCCCCCCCCAACCATCTTCAACTCCCAGAATTCCCAAGTCAGCTTTGCTGGGGGGGGGGGGATTCTGGGAGTTGAACTCCACAAGTCTTAAAGTTCCCCAAGTTTGGACCCCTCTGATCTATAGTTTCATTTCTCTGCTGGGTTGGGGGGCTTTCTCCCCTCCTTCCAGCAGCGGGAGAGACCCCTGCCCCCAGCCTCACCTGACGGCCTTCCAGCCTTCCTCCATCCCCCGGCCGAGCCGTTTTTCCGCGGTCCCCGGCCAGCCCTGCGCGGCGACCCCAACCCAGCCCGCTTCTCTGGGGTGGGGGGTGGGAGGCAAGGGCGATTTGGGTTTTTTCCAACTGGGGGCGTCCTCATCCTTGGAGGGAGGGGGCAGCTCCGTAGAGGCTGCCTCCAGCTTTCCCCTGGGGGGGGGGAAACAAGGAGCAGGCTGTAAATGGGGTAGGGGGTCGTCGGGGGGTGTCAGAAACCGTGGGAACGGTGCCCTGGCGTGGGGGTGGCCTTCCAACGCCTCCACCTTGTTTGGGGATCCCTGATCCCTCTTCTTAGAGATCTCCCCTAGCCCGACTTTGGACGTGGGGAAGGGGATGGGGGTCCTCTCCGGCCAGCTAGCAGCCCACCCCTCCGCTGCCTAGCCGTCGCCACCCTCCAGACGCTGGGAAGGGTGCCCGTCCAAGCCAGCCCTTCCGCGGCTTCTGGATCGGAGGAGGTGGGAGAGCAGCCCCCCGACCTGGGTGGGTGGGTGGGTGCGCGTTGCGCAAGAGCCCCCAGGCGGGTCCCCGAGGGTCAGCGGGATCCTGAGCCCGAGAGAGCCGGGGCGTGGCGGGGCGGGGCGGTGGAGGGTAGACAGAAGCCCGCCTGCCTATTGGCTTCCCACCCCCCCCCCCGGGGTGGGGGCGGCCAGACTCCCCCCAGTCCCCGCCCGCCCGTTGCCGCAGCTCAGCCCCGCCGCTTCTGCAGGCAGCGCCGGACGGCTCGGATGCTCGTGCGTCTCTCCGACCCTCCCGGCCAGCCCAGAAGAGGCGGAAGAGGCGACCCCCGGCCCAGCCACCCTTTGGGACGGAGCCCCCCACCCCACCCGGACCCCAACCGCCGGAGGAAAGTCGGAACGCCCCAGGAGCGGACTTCTGCTTTCTGCCTTCCAAGTAGGCGCAGATATTCTGCTCTTCTCCTTCCCGGGGGGGGGGGGAATGTTGTCAAGCTGCTAGTCCTCAGTGAGGAGCTCTCCCACTAAGAGTCCGTTTTCTTGCTGCTTCTGACTCTCCGGCTGCTGCTTTCTTGACCTTTTTCCAAGCTCTCCTCTGGACAACGGAAGCGGCTTGGGGGGGCTCCCTCCCCCTCCAGGTTCCTGGCAGGGTGGTCTCCCCTCCCCTCCCCCCCCCATCGTGCCAATGTGCCCGACTCGGAGCCCCGGCTTCTCTGGCAGCCTGCCCCGCCAGTGCAGCAACCTCACCACCCTGCAGACGGACAGCAACCCCACCCTCAGCTCCTTCATGTTTGCGGCTGGGGTGGTGGGCAACTTGGCAGCCTTGGCCATTCTGGGCGTCCACCAGAAAGAGCAGAGAGCCAAGACCTCGTCTTTCTGCATCCTGGTGACCGGCTTGGTGGTTACGGACCTAGCGGGCACCTGCGTGGTCTCCCCGCTGGTCTTCATAGCCTACTCCTGCAACTCCACGCTGGTGGGCATGGCCGGGGGCCGGGACTGGCTGTGCAACCTCTTCGCCTTCTCCATGATGTACTTCAGCCTGGCCGCCATGTTCCTCCTCTGCGCCATGGCGGTGGAGCGGTGCCTGGCCATCAGCTACCCCTACGTCTACTCCCAGCACCCCGTCCGGCGGTGGGTCAAGCTCTGTCTGCCCCTCACTTACGTCTTCAGCGGCCTCTTCTGCGCCCTGCCCTTCCTGAAAGTGGGCAAGTTTAAGCAGTACTGCCCGGGCACCTGGTGCTTCGTCGAGATGGACAAAGATATGGTCGTGGGATACAGGGACGTGGCTTTCTCCCTGTCCTACGCCACCGTCATGGCCCTCCTCATCGTGGCCATCTTCCTCTGCAACGGCCTGGTCATCGTCAGCCTCTGCCAGATGTACCAAAAACAGAGGCGTCGCCGGAGGGGGTCCCTGGGCACCAGCCAGCGCCGGAAGAAGAGCTGGTTCAGTCGAGGGGAGGAGGAGGTGGACTATCTGATCTTCCTCGCTCTCATGACGGTCATCTTCGTCATCTGCACGTTGCCCCTCACGGTAGGTGTGGCACCCCCGACGGGCGCAGTCGGCAGCCCAGTGGAAGGGCTCACGTAAAGGGTGGTGGGGGGCTGCCTCCGCTCCACAGCCTGTGTTGGAAGAGATGGGGAATTCCTGGGGAAAGAGAGAGAGTTTGGTGCCCTGGTGAAAGTGTCAGACTAGAAAGCGGGAGACTGGGAGTTCTAGTTCTGCTTAAGCCACGCCGGGTGACTCTGAGCCAGGCACTTTCTCTCAGCCGTAGGAAGGCGGTAATGGTAACACGCTTCGGACAAACCTTGCCAGGGAAACCGCAGGGACTTGTCCATGGGGAATTCTGGGAGTTGGAAGCCCACCCATCTTCCCGTGGCCAGTGTTGAGGAACACTTTCCTGGTCTAAGGCGTGGTGGGCACCATCCTTCCTTTGAAATCTTCCATCAGCCCAATGCCTGCTCATCGTATCTTGTTCGATGCAGCCCAGAGCCAGCATTGTGGAGGAGAGATTCCAGAAAAAAATGGTTTTACCAGCCGGGAGCAGATCCTTCTCCTTCCCAAGACCCTTTTTTTAATAGCCCCTGCCACATCTCTGTGACTTCCTTCGCAAGAGCCACAATTATCATCAGAATCCAACCACAGAAAGCTGTCCTTACCTCTTGCCTTGTTTTCCTTTGATGCTATCTCTCTCTCCCCCCCCTTTTTTTTGAAGTATATAATCCCCCAGAATCAGGGTGGGGTGGGGGGAGAACAGGACAATCTGCATTCTTCCTTCTTCAATCCCTTCTGCCAGCCTCTGTCTCTCTGGCGGAGAAGAAGCCCTTTCGAGAAAGGAATAACAAGCATGTGTTGTCCCCTCTTTCAGGGTGGCGAGAAATGGGAAATATTTCCACCTGTCCAAAAGCGTCACTTGACGATCTTTTGCAGGGAAAGTCTTAACGCGGAGCCAGTTTGTTAAGACCGAAATCCAAAAATGAAGCGTTTTGACGCACGGATTTTAACCCTAGGATGGGGGAAAAGGTGTAGGATTATCCAACTTTCAGCGCTCAGTGAAATTAAAAACGGGGCAACGTGAATTAAAAAATGAATTGATGAGTGAATTTAAAAAAGGGGGGGGGACAAAACTCACTTAACAAGTGTCTCGCTTAACAACAGGCTCCATTGTCTTTGTAAGTCAAGGATTAATTGTATCTATGCATATATTTAGTTTACTTTAGTTTATTGTCACTGTACTTCATACAATGAAATTAAACGCCATCTTCAATATACAACTGTAAAAATAAAAACGCAGACACACGTCCTTCACATCTAATTAAAATTGAAAACTCGATATTGCATTAATATTGCACTTTGCCGTAGATTTCAATATAGTTACTGCCCTGGGATAGAAGCGTATATTTACTTATTAAATGTACCACATTTTTCGGAGTATAAGACGCATCTTTTCCCCCTAAACAGGCATGGAAATGTTGGTGCGTCTTATACACCAAATACATTTTTGGCTTCCTGAAGCCCCACAAAAAATGGCCCATTTTTCATAAAAACAGGGGCATTTTTGCCTTCCCCCAGGCCCCCAGAAGCACTCTGCAGGCTTCTGCAGTTTTTGCAAAAAACGGCCCATTTTCCACCCATTTTTTGCAAAAACGGGGGCATTTTTGCCTTTCCCCAGCCCCACTGAAGCCTGCAGAGTGTTCCTGGGGGCCAAGGAGGACAAAAACTTTTTTTTTTCTTACTTCCTTCTTCGAAATCTTGGTGCGTCTTATATCCCGGTGCGGTTTATAATCCGGAAAAATACGGTATATGCTACCCATCTCACTATCCTAAGCGACACTTTCTAGAGATGTAAATATATATTCTGGAATATAGCTTGGGAAACGTTCTTCTCTCTTGGACGTAGAACCCTTGCCTAGGGGCAACCATCTCTTCTTCAACCACTCCTGCTTACACACATCCTTGTCTACAATAAAAAAGAGATTCTTGATAAGCTGAATTTCCCTGCTTTCTCTTTGTCCTCCCCCCCCCACAAACATCTGGGGTCCTGGTGCCCCTTGTCTAAGTATGTGGGTGAGTTGCCAGCAATTTCTCCCATCAGTAGCAGGGAGATAGCAAGGCGGATGTTCTTATATTTTCCCCCCCCGCAAGGTTCATCAGCTGGGGTTAGGTAAATGCAGAGGTACTGGGCAGATTTTTTGCAACAATCATTGAGGTTCCCCCTCCCCAGTTTTGGATAACGTCCGGTCGCTTGTCTTGATTAAAAGAGGGGACATTTCTGGAGAAAGGGAGAAAAATTGTTCAGAAATAAGCCAGAAAAAAAGTAAAGGTATGACCTTTTTGACATCTTTCTTTCTTTCTTTCTTTCTTTCTTTCTTTCTTTCTTTCTTTCTTTCTCTCTTTCCTTCCTTTCTTTCCTTCTTTCTCCTTCTTTTTCTTCCTTCCTTCTTTCCTTGTTCTTTCTCCCTCCCTCCATCCCTTCCTTCCTTCCTTCCTCTTCTTCCTTCTCCCCAATAGAATAATTAGCAATCAGTTTATGATGTGTATCTTCTACTCCAGTGTTTCTCAACCTTGGCAACTTGAAGATGTCCGGACTTCAACTCCCAGAATTCCCCAGCCAGCGAATGCTGGCTGGGGAATTCTGGGAGTTGAAGTCCGGACATCTTCAAGTTGCCAAGGTTGAGAAACACTGTTCTACTCATCATTATTCCTCTTCTCCACCTCCTCCTCCTCCTCCATCTCCTTCCTTCCTCCTCCTTCCTTCCTTCCTCCCCCCACCCCACATTTTCAATTCCACACTTGCCCATTTTCAGGTTTATAGCCTTCGCAATGGAGTTATTTATTCATTTAGAGCTGCGTTCCTCAATATTGCCAATTTTAAGACAGGTGGTCTCCAATTCCCAGAATTCCCCAGCCAGGAAGTCATCCAATTATGCCGGTTGCCAAACACCCAAATTTTTGGTCACTTGACCGTGGGGATGCCAGGACGGTTGGTCAACGGGAGGAGTGCTGTTGTCACTTGGAACCGTCGCTAAATGAAGGGTTGTAAGTTCGAGGACTAACTGTACCATTTTGCTGGGGATGGACGCAGAAAACCATCCTCGTTCTACACTGCCTTGGTCAAAACTCTCTTCCCCAGTTTTAAGACAGAAAACCCCAGATGCTGCGTTATGAAATGCTCATCACGTTGTTGGTGATTCTTTCTTGTTAAAAGCCACTTTCCTGTCCTCTCTTCCATAATTAAAATTAACGTTCAGGATGGCTTGCCATCAAAATCAACAGGATGGAGAAAACAGAACAGAAAAACATGTGTGAGAAAGCCGCAAATTAAAGGGGGAAGTGGAAGGAACACAAAACTCTTTCATCTCAAGGTCAGTCAGGAAGCACGACAAGAGGGAAGGGCCAAAGTCTTACCCAAAAACGGGCATTTTTGCGCAACGTGGCACAGTTGTCAAACAGAGACACAAAGGGGAACAATTGCGTGCCCGGAATCCTAACCACGGGGCTTAACGGGAATGTTTGCAGAAGAGGTCCAAAGGCCAAGATAGGTTGATTCCCACCCACTCCCAAAGTCGTCTTTGTGACAGCCCCTTAAATATGGGAAGATGCTATCGTGCCACCCCTGGTCCTTCTCTTCCTTAGATTAGGCATACCCAGTTCCTGCAACTATTTGTCATATATTTTAGGGATCTGGAAGCTAAAACATATGAAGAACGGCTGCAGGAATTGGGTATGTCTCTAGATTAATGAAGGACCAGGGGAAACAGGATAGCAGTCTTCCAGTATCTCAGGGGTTGCCCCAAAGAAGAGGGAGTCAAGCTATTCTCCAAAGCTCCTGAGGGTAGAACAAGAAGCAATGGATGGAAACTAATCAAGGAGAGAAGCAACTTAGAACTGAGGAATAATTTCCTGACAGTTGGAACAATTAATCAGTGGAAGTTGCCTCCAGAAGTTGTGAATGCCCCAACATTGGAAGTCTTTACGAAGATGTTGGATAGCCATTTGTCTGAAACGGTATAGGGTTTCCTGCCTAGGCAGGGGGTTGGACTAGAAGACCTCCAAGGTCCCTTCCAACTCTGCTATTATATTGTATTGTATTGTAATTTAATGAAAAGAAGGACTAGGGGAGATATGATTGCAGTCTTCCAATATCTCAGGGGTTGCCACAAAGAAGAGGGAGTCAAGCTATTCTCCAAGGCACCTGAGGGCAGGACAAGAAGCAATGGGTGGAAACTAATCAAGGAGAGAAGCAACATGGAACTAAGGATAAATTTCCTAAAACTGAGCATTAATCAGTGAAACAACTTGTCTTCAGAATGCTCCAAGACTGGAGGTTTTCAAGAATAAGATTGGACATGTTATAAAGATGTAACGTTATTGGATGTTTTTAGGAAGACCTAATGGAATGCCATTTTATAGTTTAGATTTAGAATATTTCATATAAAAGGATGTAAAAGCAGTTATAGTCAATTGAAGGTTGAGGTACAATAATAGTAATATATATATATAAATATATTTGATTTAAAAATATGTGATTTGGTATGAATTGCAAGTGATGACTAGGGAAGGAGGAGCCGAGGTGGCACAGTGGTTAGGGTGCAGTACTGCAGGCCACTTCAGCTGACTGCTAGTTCAACAGTTCAGCGGTTCTAATCTCACCGGCTCAGGGTTGACTCAGCCTTCCATCCTTCCGAGGTGGGTGAAATGAGGACCCGGATTGTTGTTGGGGGCGATATGCTGACTCTGTAAACCGCTTAGAGAGGGCTGAAAGCCCCATGAAGCAGTATATAAGTCTAACTGCTATTGCTATTGCTAAGGGACGCACAGAAATTTTGTATCTGACGGACACACTTTCTATAATGTGTAATGGAAGATGCTTTCATGTTTTTTTCCCCAAAGAATAGATTGGACAACCGTTAGGGTTTCCTGCTTGAGCAGGGGGTTGGACTAGAAGACCTCCAAGGTCCCTTCCAACTGCTATTCGGATTGGGATGGTTACGTGCAATGTGCACATTAGAAAGAAGCAGGATTTTGATTGGAGAGTGTGACTTTAAAAAAAAACAAACATTCCCAAGGTTACCCTTGGCATAATTTACCAAGGAATACAGGATTCCTAGTTTTGAAATGCCTCCTTTCTTCCTTGAGGGTTTTGGGGTTTTCTGTGATATGCCCAGCTGCTGCTGTTGAAGAACAAAAGGAATTTTCTTCTGGGTGCTGTGAAATTGACCAGAACAGCTCGAGAAATTGACTAGAAGAGCTTGAGAAATTGACCAGAAAGTTCAAGAAATTGACCAGAACAGCTTGAGAAATTGACTAGAAGAGCTCAAGAAATTGACCAGAACAGCTTGAGAAATTGACTAGAAGAGCTCGAGAAATTGACCAGAACAGCTCGAGAAATTGACCAGAACAGCTTGAGAAATTGACCAGAAAGCTCAAGAAATTGACCAGAACAGCTTGAGAAATTGACTAGAAGAGCTTGAGAAATTGACTAGAAGAGTTGAGAAATTGACTAGAAGAGCTCGAGAAATTGACTAGAAGAGTTCAAGAAATTGACTAGAAGAGCTTGAGAAATTGACCAGAACAGCTTGAGAAATTGACTAGAAGAGCTCGAGAAATTGACCAGAACAGCTCGAGAAATTGACTAGAAGAGTTCAAGAAATTGACCAGAACAGCTTGAGAAATTGACCAGAAAGCTCAAGAAATTGACCAGAACAGCTTGAGAAATTGACTAGAAGAGTTCAAGAAATTGACTAGAAGAGCTCAAGAAATTGACCAGAACAGCTTGAGAAATTGACTAGAAGAGCTCGAGAAATTGACTAGAAGAGCTTGAGAAATTGACTAGAAGAGCTTGAGAAATTGACCAGAACAGCTCAAGAAATTGACTAGAAGAGTTCAAGAAATTGACTAGAAGAGCTTGAGAAATTGACCAGAAAGCTCAAGAAATTGACCAGAACAGCTTGAGAAATTGATTAGAAGAGCTCGAGAAATTGACCAGAAAGCTCAAGAAATTGACTAGAAGAGTTCAAGAAATTGACCAGAACAGCTTGAGAAATTGACCAGAAAGCTCAAGAAATTGACCAGAACAGCTTGAGAAATTGACCAGGAGGGCTCTTGGATTAAACAGGATTATTTTCAGAAGCTGGATGGCTTTTAAAATTGACTAGAGAGGGATAAACAACGAAAGCCAAAGGTTTGGCAGTTGAAGCTTTGTTTCTCTTAAATTCATTGTCAACCTCATTCTTTTCAAATGCACAGGAAGGAAGGAAGGAGGTGCCACTTCAGAAAGGTGTCGATATTTAAGTCAGTTTCGTGTTCTCTGGAAGGTCCCGTTATTAAAGCTGAGCCCAAATTAGGTAGAAATGCTTTACATAATGGAAAAATGCACCCAAATCTTGGGCCATTCGGAGCTTGTCCATGTTCACCTCAGTATGTAAACAAGGCAGGGGTGGCAGCTTTTAAGTTTAATCTTGTCTTTTCGCTTTTATCTTCCCTTCGATTTCTCTGGAAATGCAAGGAGGCACGTTAATAAAACCAAAAGCCTCGTTTTAATTTGCAATTTGCAAATCTGACGAAGCGAAGAGGAGGCTTCGGAAAAGCAGAGCCTCGTCTTCTCAATGTTGGCTAATGGCCTCCTGGTTGGGAAAGATGCGAGGGAGGGCAGAAAAGTCAAGATGGCAGCCATCTTTTTTTTTTTTTTTTTAAGAAGAATCCTCCAAGTTGTAAATTATGGGCAGTTCAAAATAGGAAATCGTGTACACTGCGGGGTAGAGCAGCTGACATCTAGGGAAGCTTTATGGGCGTGAAATTAAGCCGAGTTTTGACTTCATCCTGTATCTTCGGTTTCTACTGGCTGGGGAATTCTGGGAGTTTGAAGTCCACAAGTCTTGACGTTGTCAAGGTGGTTTTATATTCCTCAAATAACAGAATAGCAGAGGGACCTTGGAGATCTTCTAGTCCAACCCCCAGCTCAAGAAGGAGACCATTACAGACAAATAGTAGTCCAATCTTTTTTTTAAAAAAAAAACTTCCAGTATTGGAGCACACACAGCTTCTGGTGGCAAGCTGTTCCACGGATGAATTGTTCTCGCGATCAGGAAATTTCTCCTTAATTGCTTCTCTCCTTGATTGGTTTCCATCCGTTGCTTCTTGTCCTGCCTTTAGGTGCTTTGGAGAATAAGTGGGCTCACCTCTTCTTTGGGGCAGCCCCTCAAATATTGGAAGACTACTACCAATAGCCCAGTGGTGGGTTTCTCGAACCTACTCTGCGGGTGTGGCCTCCTTTGTGGGAGTGGCTTGCCGGCCATGTGTTTTCTCTCTCTCTCTCTCTCTCTCTTTCCTTCCTTTTGTCTCTCTGTCCCTTTTTCCTTTTTTTCTTTCATCTCTCTCTCTCACTTTTTCTTTCTTTTTTCTTTTTTTCTTTTCTTTCTTTCTTCCTTCCTCTCTTTCTCTTTCTCTCTCTCTCTCTCTCTCTCTCTCTGTCTCTCTCTCTCTCTGTGTGTGTGTATCAGTGGTGGGTTTCAAAAAATTTTGGAACCTCTTCTGTAGGTGTGGCCTGCTTTCCGGGTCCACTGGTGGAACCTCTTCTAAACCGGTTCGGTAGATTTGACGAAGCGGTTCTACCGAACTGGTACAAACTGGTAGGAACGCACCTCTGCAATCACCCCTTCATTTCATTAAGACATACCCAATTCCCGCAACTGTTCTTCGTATGTTTTAAACTAATCCTCTTTGTTGCTCTTCTCTGCACTCTTTCCAGAGTCTCAACATCTTTTTTTTAACCTCGTGGCAACCAAAGCTGGACGCCGTACATCAAGGCTGGCCTTACCACGGCATTATAAAGTGGTGCTAACACGCCACGCGATCTTGATTCCCTCCCTCTGTTTTTAGGCAGCCTAGGATTGCATTGCATCAATCAAATCGAAATGCAATAAATCAAATTGGCGTTTTTGGCTGCTGCCTCAGACTACTGGCTCCCCTTTTAAGTGATCATCTACTAGGAATCCAGGATCCCTCTCGCAATTACTACTTGTTGAGCCATGTAACACCCAGTCTGCACCTGTGCGTTGGGGTTTTCTTGCCTAAAATGTAAAACTTCCTCTACGCTGAATTTCGTTTTGGTTAGAAATGGCCCCGTGGTTCCAGTCTATCGTATTCAAAGGGCTGCCTTTGCCCTCTTGCCATCCAATGCCAGGCAATTCCAACCCGCCGCTCCTTAGGATCCGGCTAAAACAGGATGGTAGAAGGCTGTTGTACATGACTGGCATGACGGAAAACCAACAGCGTGTGATACGTTAGCACAAAAGGCTGTTTGGGTCAGGCTGTGTCAATAATTCAGAGACGTGTAATAAGAACGAGGGATAAATGGGCAAGAGACGACTTGCCAAGGGGTCAAACCTGCCTGATTTTGAGGCTGGGGGGGGCAGGGTTTCCTTTGCTGGAGTTCTTTGGCAAAACCCTCCAAAAGTTTGCCCCATATTATGGGCTGGAAGTCCCGCCAATCTAACTCTCCAAACCAGGAGATGGAGAGAAGAATCTTGCACGAACCAAACTGAATTTCAAGTTTTGTTCCAGCCCGTAACTAGATGCCAACTAACATGTACCAGCTGAGGTCTTGTGTGCGTGCAAAGCACCGATGTTCTCTGCCCTCCTTCAATCACGAACAGCCTTATCAACCTCATCTAGGGGTAGGAGGTGGCAGAGTTTCTAGGGCACCGAGCAAGTTTGCCACCCCCGTTTTTCCGTTGCATGGTTTTGCGGCATGCAACCTGATTTTTTTTGGGGGGGGGGGCATTTCTCGCGGAGGGAAAGAGCAACATATGATCAAAGGGAGAATCGAGGCTGGGCTGGTTTTATTTTAACGCCAAGTTTCCAGCTCACAAAAAGGAGGCCAGCCTGTTTTAGAATACGGGGTAAATAAATATTAGGAAGAGAATTACAGATAGTTCTCGACTTACAGCCATTCAATTTAACGTCTGTTCAAAGTTACGGCACCCCTGGGAAAAGTGACTTACAACCAGTCCTCACACTTACGACTGCTTTCAGGATCCTCCCAGAATTGGGGGCACTTGGCAATCAGGACGTATTTACGAAGGTTGGAGCGTCCGGGGAATCTCGCGATTTCCCCCACTGGCTTCTTTCCGACACAGCAAAGTCAGTGGGGGGGGGGAGCAGGATTCACCTAACGACCATATGGTTCGCTTAACAACGGAAGTGATTCGCTCAACCTTGGCCAAAAAAAAAAAGGGTCATAAAATCAGGCATGACTCCCTGAACGGCGTCCTCGCTCAGCAAGGCAAATTTGGGGCCCAACGGAGGTCGTAGATTCGGGACTGTTGGGGAGGGGTTGACCATGCCGAGAGGTGGCGCAGTGGTTAAATGCAGCACTGCAGGCTACTGCTAGATCAGCAGTTCAGCGGTTCAAATCTCACCGGCTCAGGGTTGACTCAGCCTTCCATCCTTCCGAGGTGGGTAAAATGAGGACCCAGATTGTTGTTGGGGGCGATATGCTGACTCTGTAAACCACTTAGAGAGGGCTGAAAGCCCTATGAAGCGGTATATAAGTCTAACTGCTATTGCTATTACCATGCACTTAGAAAGGGAGGGGGCTTCAACTGCCATGATCCCTGGGAAAAAAAGTTACCCCAAATGCTGCAGATATTGGAAAAAGCATGCACGAAGCCAGGAAGCCATTAAGGCGGTAATTATCGCTCTGTAGGACCGGAAAAACTCCAGACCGCCAGTCTCCGGAGAGCATCTCCTTGTGGTCTCAGGGAAGGTGGGAAAATACTTCAACTGCTGCCGGTCTCTGGCTCCCAGCTGTGGAATATGGGCCAGGGAATCACGCCAGCACTAGGAGAAGGCAATTTCCCCCCTCCTCTCATCTCAGCACCCATCTCCCATCTGAAAACTGCCAGGCACTGCAGAGTTGTTGGCCAAATGTCCTTTTTATTGTAAAAGCAGGGCAATATTGGATACCCAGGAAGGGGGGGAGGAAGGGGGGAGGCTTGCGTTTCGTTGAGTGCCGTTTTCAGCCCAGAGCGGTGGGATCGAGTTTAATTGGGTCCCGCATTGGCTGCTGGCCAAGCTTGTCCTCCAAGACAAAATGCAGCCGTTGACTTACGACAAGCCTGGCATGCGGAGCCCGCTTGGTCAGCGGCCAAAGGTTTTGAGACTCTTGAATCTGGCGCCTTCCAGAAGTGCTGAGACTCCAGCTCCCAAAATTCCCAGCCAGCCTGTCCCGGGGTCTATAACAACTAGCATCCCCCTTTCTTTGGAGAAACGTTTCTCAACCTCAGTGACTTTAAGAAGGGCGGACTTCAACTCCCGGAATCCCCCAGTTTGATGCTTTAGGAGGGGTGGACTTCAACTCCCAGAATCCCCCAGTTCGGTGCTTTAAGAGGGGTGGACTTCAACTCCCGGAATCCCCCAGTTTGGTGCTTTAAGAGGGGTGGACTTCAACTCCCAGAATCCCCCAGTTTGGTGCTTTAGGAGGGGTGGACTTCAACTCCCAGAATCCCCCAGTTCGGTGCCTTAAGAGGAATGGACTTCAACTCCCAGAATCCCCCAGTTCGGTGCTTTAGGAGGGGTGGACTTCAACTCCCAGAATTCCCCAGTTCGGTGCTTTAGGAGGGGTGGACTTCAAGTCCCAGAATCCCCCAGTTCGGTGCTTTAAGAGGGGTGGACTTCAACTCCCAGAATCCCCAGTTCGGTGCTTTAAGAAAGGTGGACTTCAGCTCCCAAAATTCCCTAGCCATGCTGGTTGGGGACTTCTGGGACCTGAAGTCCACTTCTTTTCACGTTAATTAACTATAAATTAATTAATTATAAATGCTCATTAAAATCTAAAAATCTAAATCTAAAATTACCAATCAGTCTGGGGAATTCTGGGAGTTGAAGTCCACCCATCTTAAAGTGGCCAAAGTTGAGAAACACTCATCCTACACTGAGAAACTTACCAAGAAATCCCATTTCCTGGTCATTTCTATCCTGGGTCCTCCACCCTCGTCTTCTTGCAACTTCTGATTCAGCTCATCTTGTCAGCTGTCTCTTCCCAGAATATTCCTTTCTATTCCTTGGGGGAAAAGACTCACAAAACGGGGGCAAAGAATTTTGCAAGCCAAGATCCGATGCACTACGGTTCCCATCCTACGTCGGCCAGCCCAACGAATGAGGCTCGAATGAGGGCAAAGCAAAGTTTAGTCATTTTTTCAACCAGCATCCCGAGAGGCCTTTTCTCTGGAAAGGCTTAGCCGCTTCTCCAAGTGGAGCAAAGATTTTTTTCTAAAACAAAGAGAGAATAACAAGAGTTGGAAGGGACCTTGGAGGTCTTCTAGTCCAGTGTTTCTCAACCTTGGGGATTTTAAGTCCTGTGGACCTCAACTCCCAGAATTCCCCAGCCAGCTATGCTGGCTGGGGAATTCTGGGAGTTGAAGTCCACAGGACTTAAAATCCCCAAGGTTGAGAAACACTGTTCTAGTCCAACCCCCTGCTCAAGCAGGAAACCTATCATCCTGGTCAAATGGCTGCCCAGTTTCTTCTGGAAAACTTCCAGAGTTGGAGCATCCACAACTTCAGGAGGCAAGGAGTTCCACTGACTGTTTTTTTTTTTCACTTTTAGGAAGTTTTTCCTTAGTTCCAAGTTGCTTCTCTCCTTGATTAGTTTCCACCCATTGCTTCTTGTCCTGCCTTCAGGTCCTTTGGAGAATAGCTTGACTCCCTCTTCTTTGGGGCAGCCCCTCAAATATTGGAAGATGCTATCATGTCCCCACGGGTCCTTCTTTTCGTTAAACGAGACACACCCAATTCCAGCAACTGTTATGTTTTAGCTTCCTAATCCTCTTTCTTGCTCTTCTCTGCCCTCTTTCCAGAGTCTCCACATCTTTTCTACATCGTGGCGACCAAAACTGAATGCAAATATTCCAAGCGTGGCTTTTACCAAGGCCTTATAAAGGGGTATTAACACGCCACGCGATCTTGATTCTCTCCCTCTGTTAATACAGCCTTGGCTGTTTTTGGCAGCTTCCAAGTTACTTGTGAGGAGACCCTATTTCCAAAGTGGTTGCATTTTTACAAAGTGGCAAAGCCACTCCAGTTTTCCATTTGGAACCAGGGGAATCTTAACACAGCTGACTAATGGACCGTTTTTTCCATCCAGAATCAGATGGATGTTTAATGGAAGGGAGAATTCGGATAGGTTTTTGTTTTTTTTAAATTAAAAAAAATAAACCCGTTTGTTTTTTTTAAAGAAAACACCCCCTTACAAAAAGGCACTTTATAAAAACACAGCTGCAGTATTTGCAACACCACCAAACATACGTTTTATTTCTTTGTTAAGAGGCCCTACAAATGCTTTTAAAAGTGCTTTATAAACCAGCATTCTGAAGAAATTGCGTTTCATCCAGCAAGGATTTTTCTCCCCATGTCCTTCTTTTTGTCAAACTAGACACACCCAGTTCCTGCAACCCTTCTTCATATGGTTTAGCCTCCAGTCCCCTAATCCTCTTCCTTGCTCTTCTCTGCACTCTTTCTAGAGTGCCCACATCTTTTCTACATCGTGGCGATCAAAACTGGACGCAGGATTCCAAGTGTGGCCTTATAAAATGGTATTAATAGCAATAGCAATAGCAGTTAGACTTATATACCGCTTCATAGGGCTTTCAGCCCTCTCTATGCGGTTTACAGAGTCAGCATTATTTCCCCCACAGTCTGGGTCCTCATTTCACCCACCTTGGAAGGAATCAACCCTTCACGTGATCTTGATTCTCTCCCTCTGTGGATGCAGCCTAGAACTGTGTTGGCTTTTTTGGCAGCTGCTGCCCACGGCTGGCTCCTATTTAAACGGTTGTCCACTAGGACTCCAAGATCCCGTCCTCCAAGAAGGATGGAGAGTATAGATGTAGAATATCGTATACGTACTGTAGAAGATATAATATATTGTATATATAGAAAGCCAGATTCTCTTTAACAACCAAGTTACTAACTTAACAACAGCAGGGATACGCTTAACAACCGTGGGAAGCAAGGTCATAAAACGGGGCACGACTCACTTTAAGAACTGTCTCCTTTAGCAACAGAAATTTTGGGGTTCGTTGTGGTCGTACGCCGAAGACTACCTGTATATAGATATAAAGTGGTATATAGATAGATACCATTCATCATCATCATCATTATTATTATTATTATACAATTGTATCACAGCGGCCAGTTGTTTCGCCGGATTTGGCATTGGTTACTAGTCGGGCCCCACCCAGGGGCCTAGGACGTCGTAACGTATTTTCGTAATATACGTGCAGATCCAAGCAGTGCAGCTTTTTGCATTTGACTGATGGTGATTTTGTCAATTTTTAACTGTTTTAAATGTAATTCCAGTGCTTTTGGAATAGCACCCAGTGTGCCAATTACCACTGGAATTACCACTGCTGGTTTGTGCAATTATTATTATTATTATTATTAAACACAAAAATCTCCTAATGAATTTAGGTCAGTTGGGAAGCGATGTCAGGATCCCAAAACTTTCCATTCGCTCCGCCAGGAATTTGTGTAAATCCTTTAATTCTTCCCTTTATTTGGCTGGTTCTGGGTCTCCTTTTACCTGGTCAAAGGTTTCTCCAACTGGGTAAAACTTTTCTGAAGTTTCTTGTGGAGTTAAACTTCTGCCAAAAATAACTATTCCTTGAGTTTTTTTTTTTTTAAGGGCAGCCATTCGTTTTTTTTTTAAAGGAAGAGTTTTTTTATTCTGACAGACAGACCCAAGCTAAAAATACAGACCAACATTTATAAATACAAGCTCTGCTTAAACAGCCATCCTACTTGTAAATTTCCACCTCCGTTACAAAGCCTGGCTTAATTTTTGCATCCTGGGCACGGATCAAATTTTTACTGGGTTTTGTCGTCAAGAGAATAGAGGTCAGGAAGGGAACAGCATCATCACCTCCCATTTGCAATGTCCTATGTAGGCGGTCCTCGACTTATGACCACAGCGGGCAGCAAAACTTCCATCGCTAAGCAAAGGAATTGTTAAGTAAGTTGCAGTCAATTTTAGGACCTTTTGGCCACAGTTGTTAGATTACTGCAGTTGTTAAGTGATTAAGCAAATTCTCTGCAAGGAAATCATCAAGCTCAGAGAGCACCAAGAATCCCACAGTCGTCATCCTTCTCCTGCCCCCCCCCCTTCTAATACTGATGACGTTACCTAGTTTGGTCATGAAATGTGTGCAAGAAAGCAACCAAGGACCTCACAGTCTTCCTCCTTCTCTCTCTTCCCTTTTCCTCCCTTCTCCGTCATACAATGTCCTTTCTCTTCCATTTTGTGCACATTCCGTTCTAGCCCTGATGATGTTACCTACCTGGGTCGTGAGACGTCTGCAAGAATAAAACATAGCTCAGAGAGCATCAAGGACCCCACAGCTCTCTCCTTCCTCCTCCTTCTCTTCTTCCTCTCCACAAACCCCTCTCCCTTCTACAACTGATGATGTTCCCTAGTTGGGTCATGAAACAT
Source organism: Thamnophis sirtalis (assembly GCF_051295495.1). Lineage (NCBI taxonomy): Eukaryota > Metazoa > Chordata > Lepidosauria > Squamata > Natricidae > Thamnophis > Thamnophis sirtalis. Next base: position 1,723,827 of record NW_028261393.1, read on the forward strand.
CTGCAAGAAAACCACCAAGATCAGAGGGCACCAAGGACTCTGCAGTCCTCTTCTTCCTCCTCCTCTTCCTCCCATTCATCATTCTCCTCCTCCTCCCCTCCTCTTCCCCACAACCCCCCTCTCTTCTAGCACTGATGATGTTACCTAGTTGGGTAATGAAACATCTTCAAGAAAGTCGCCAAGCTCAGAGAGCACCAAGGACCCACAGTCCTCCTTCTCCTCCTCTTCTTCCTCCCCTTCATCATTCTCCTCCTCCTCCTCCTCTTCCTCCTCCTCCTCCTCTTCCTCCTCCTCTCCTCTCCAGAATCCCCACACCCTTTTAGCCCTGATGATGTTACCTAGTTGGGTTCCCACAGTTCCAACCAGAGCTGCAAATATTTTTCTTCCCTGGATACACACAGAGGCTGAGACACCCAAACTGATCTTGCAACCTGTGGTTTTCTGGGTCAGAACTCCAGATGTTCCTTGCCAGGGGATGTGCAGCTGGAGGAAACATCTGTGCTCAAGATGAGCCCCTTCTTTGGGCCACCTGTGTCCCGGCACTTCTGCATTTTTTTCCCCTTCCCTCCAGACCTAATTTTCCTCTTGGGACAAGAAGGGCCCCTCCCTCCCTTCCCACCCTCCATTCTCAGGACTTTTGCAATCAGCCGAGTTAAGAGGTCAAAATCGCTCTCCATTTTCTTGAAGAAGGAAAAAAACAACACCAAAAATTCTGCTATTCATTTGGGGGAAGAACAGAGCAATTGGGACGAAAATAGAAGCGAGGCTGAAAATCTATCATGGGTATTATAAATAACATGGACTCCATCCTTAGTGTCTTCGCATTAATCTTAAATACCCCATGTAAACTGAGTGGAGAAAGAGGGAGAAAGGCAGAGGGAGGAGGGAGAGAGGGGATTGGAGAGAGGAAAGGAGAAGGCGGAAAAGAGGAGGAGAGAGAAGGAGCAGAAAAAGGACAGAGGAGGAGGAGAGAAGAAGGGGAAGGAGAGAAGAGAGGGAGGGTAGAGGGAAGAAAGGAGGGAGGGAGGAGGAGAGAGGGAGAAAGTAGGGTGGCGGTGAAATAGGGCATAATATGTTGTATGGAAAGCAGAAGAGCAAATAAGAGTAGTTGTGGGTTGATGGTAAGAGGAACTGATATAATATTGGATAACACAAAACAGCGTATGTTAAGATATAATGGTATACTTGTGGTTACTTATAGGAAAATAAAAATAAACAAAACTTTGCAGGAAAAAAAAACATTAATCTTAAATTCGGGAGTCCCACCCAGGAAGCTGAAATGGGATTGTTGCAACGACAAAATGTTAAAAAAAAGAGAGTGAAAAATCAGAAAAAAACAAAGGTGATTTTTCAGAAGCCCCAAATTCCAGGGGTTTCGTTGCACCGAGGACCGAATTCACCCTGCGTATCTCTCAAGATGAACCTCCACGGAAGCCAGAACCTTGACTTGTGGAGGTTGGGGGGGGGGGTCCTTTCTCAAAGCTTGGAATGATTTCGAGTGATCTGGGAAGACCTCCGCCAGGATCTCCAAACTGGGCAATTTTTTAAGAGTTGTGGATTTGAATATTTGTAGCTCTGGGTTGAAATGAGGGGCTTCCCTCTGAGCTGGGTGGTTTCCTTGCAGGCGTTTCATGGCCCAACTAGGGAACATCATCAGTGCTAGGAGGGAAAGGAGGAGGAGGAGGAGGAGGAAGAAGAGGAGGAATCCTCTGAGCTTGCTTGTTTTCTTGCAGACATTTGATGGCCTAAGTAGAGAACACTATCAGTGGTAGAAGGTAGTGGGGTGTGTGGAGAGGAGGAGGAGGAGGAGGAGGAGGAGGAGGAGGAGGAGGAGGAGGAGGAGGAGAAGGAGGGGACTGGGAAGTCCATGATGCTCTCTGAATTGGGGGGGTTTCTTGCAGACGTTTCATGGCCCAACTAGGGAACATCATCAGTAGCAGAAGGTAGTGGGGTGTGTGGAGAGGAGGAGAAGGACTAGGACTGTGGGGCCCATGATGCTCTCTGAGTTGGGGAGGGGTTCTTGCAGATGTTTCATGGCCCAACTAGGGAACATCATCAGTTCTAGAAGGGAAAGGAGGAGGAGGGAGGAGGAGGAGGAGGAGGAGGAGGAGGAGGAGGAGGAAGAGGAGAGAGAGGAGGAAGAAGAGGGGGAGGAGGAGGAGGAAGAAGAGGGGAGGAGGAGGAGGAAGAAGAGGAAGAGGAGGAGGAGGAAGAAGAGGGAGAAGGAGGAGAAGAAGAAGAAGAGGGAGGAGGAGGAGAAGAAGAAGAAGAGGGAGGAGGAGGGGAGGAGGAGGAGGAGGAGGAGGAGGAGGAGGAAGGAAGAGGAGGAGGAGGAAGAAGAGGGGAGGGGAGGAGGAAGAAGAGGGGAGGAGGAGGAAGAAGAAGAAGAGGAGGAGGAAGAGAGGTGAGGAGGAGGAAGAAGAGGAAGAGGGGGAGGAGAAGAAGAGGGAGAAGGAGGAGAAGAAGAAGAAGAGGGAGAAAGGAGGGAAAGAAGAAGAAGAGGGAGAAGGAGGAGAAAGAGAGAAGAGGGAGGAGGAGGAGGAGGAGGAAGAAGAAGAGGAGGAGGAGGAGGAGGAATCCTTGGTGCTCTCTGAGCTTGCTTGTTTTCTTGCAGACATTTAATGACCTAAGGTGGAGAACACGATCAGTGGTAGAAGGTAGTGGGGTGTGTGGAGAGGAGGAGGAGGAGGAGGAGGAAGAGGAGAACCAGGACTGTGGGGCCCATGATGCTCTCTGAGTTAGGGAGGGTTCTTGCAGACGTTTCATGACCCAACTAGGGAACATCATCAGTGCCGGAAGGGAGAGGGGCTTGTGGAGAGGAGGAGGAGGAGGGCTGTGGGGTCCCTGGTGCTCCCTGACCTCCTTTCCTAACCTTTTCCTTCCTCTTCCCCTCTAGATCCGAGCCTACATCGGTGGCATCAATCCGGACCACAACGAGGCCTCCGACATGGTGGCCTTCCGCCTGAGCGCGCTCAACCCCATCGTGGACCGTGGCTCTTCATCATCTTCCGCCACGCCGTCTTCCGCAGCCTCCGTCGAATCTTCTGCTACCGGCTCAGCTGGCCCTGCTGGTTTCGGCCACCCAAAGGGACGGCCACGCTGCAGATTCAGGAGAGCCAAGCCCAGTCGGTCTGCTGAGATGCCCCCCTGCTGCTCAAACATGATGGACTGCGGGGCTCCGTGGCAGGGGGGGGAAGGGGGCCAGTGGGGAAGGGCCTGGGGAGCTGGGCGGGAAGGGCCCCCCTCCACCATCCCCGAGAGACTCCAAGAACCGACAGAGACAGAAGGACCGTCTCCTTGGGAAAAGCGGATTGGGAAAGGATGACCGCGTTGGAAGGGACCTTGGAGGTCTTCTAACCCAGGTTGAGAAACGTTGAGGACATTCTGAGGAGGCTTCTGGTGCAGGAGAAGGGAAGGTCCATTCTGCCTCCAACGGGGGATAAATTGGAGGGAGGGGACAGGGAGAAACACAAGGGAACCACCTGGGTTTCCTTGATACCTCTTGGGCTCCAAAGCCCTTCTCTGGCTTCAGGGTGTGAGTAGTGATGCTCACTTTTTGGGGGTACCACTTCAGGCAGGATGCTGCTGGTCGCAGGGAAGAGATCCAGAGAACTTGGACGGGTACTTGAAGACCTAAAGGAAGTATCGAAAATAAACTTTCATCTCTCCATCTAACTTATTTCTTAGATTTTATTTTTTTTTTAAATCTCTGTGATCTCCAGATGCTCGGCGGCTCGTAAACCTGCGAAACGCCACACGTAAACTCAAGCAGGGAAATTGCAAAAATGAAAAACCACCCACCGCAGTTTAACTAGGCCACAATACAGCTTGACTTCTCCCAAAGGAATCTGGCTGGGTCCATTTGTTTTTATTTGATTTTATTTTTTTGGCCCAGCATCTTTTTTCCCCAATTCAAATGGGATTGTGGGTTTTTTGGGGAGGGGGGGAATGAGAACAAAACATGGCTGGCTTTGAAAAAGAAAAATCAAATGTTTCGCTGGGAGTTTTAGGATTCTTTGGGGACGAAGTGGATTTATTTTATTTTTTTGACCAGAGTTAGGGACAAGCACGTGGAAGCTTAACACCTTATCCTTTCGGTGGCGCAGTGGTTAAATGCAGCACTGCAGGCTACTTCAGCTGACTGCAGTTCAGCAGTTCGGCTGTTCAAATCCCACCAGGCTCAAGGTTGACTCAGCCTTCCATCCTTCCGAGGTGGGTAAAATGAGGACCCGGATTGTTGTTGGGGGCGATATGCTGACTCTCTAAACCGCTTAGAGAGGCTGAAAGCCCTATGAAGCGGTATATAAGTCTAACTATTGCTATTGCTATTGCACTCGTGGTTCTTCTGACCCCTATTTAGAATTATTTCTCATCGTTAGAAAATCCAGAACTGAAAGGGAAAAGCAGAAGAAAGCATTTGGCCTTAACGACAAGCGTCCCACGGATCAGAAATCAGAAGCACTTTTGGGTAGCAGTTTTTCCAGCTAACAAAAACTTTTTTTAGCTTCTGCAGAACCTTCTGACTTTTAATAACTTTTGTTAGCTGGAAAAGATGCCACCAGATTCCTCCCGGTTCTTGGCCACTCCAGAGAAACAGGACCTATCTCCGGTTATTTCTGGGATTACAATGACCAGCTGATCCCTTTTCATGCCTTCATAACTCCTCAGAGATCTCCAGTTTTTCTTCCACTTCTTGAGCCCGCTTGTTTTCTTGCAGACATTTCAGTGACCCTATTAGGTAACATCATCCTTGAGGGGGGGTCTGTCTCAGCTTCTTTTCTTCTAGACCTTTCATTACCCAACTGCATAACAACATCAGTGCTGGCGAGTGTGGAGTTTGCTCTGTTTTATATAAAGTAGCTGGCCCTACCTCTGAGGGTTGGAGTGTGCTTTTCCCCTCGTTAGTTCCTTGATTAAGATATTGTTTCTCTGCTAGATCGTTTGCCTGGAGTTAATCCCTGCTTATCTGTGTACGGACTGCATGGATGACGTTACCCAGTTGGGTAATGAAAAGTCTGCAAGAAAAGTCCCAAGAGCTTATAAGCAATTCATTATCTCCTCCTGAGAACAGTCCGCAGCTCTTCTGTCCTCCGGGAAGAGAGAGGGTTGGCTTGACACATTTTCATGAAATCCTCAACCTGAAGCAATGATCAAGGTTGCCCTCCTGGAGATGTGGGTGCTCCATTGCTGGAGTTCTTCAAGAAAAGATCGACTAGCCATTCATCCCAGATGGTGTAAGTTAGCAATAGCAATAACAATAGCAGTTAGACTTATATACTGCTTCATGGGGCTTTCAGCCCTCTCTAAGCGGTTTACAGAGTCAGCATATTTCCCCCACAGTCCTGGGTCCTCATTTCACCCACCTCGGAAGGATGGAGAGTTGAGTCAACCTTGAGCCGGTAAGATTTGAACCGCCGAACTGCAGATAGCAGTCAGCTGAAGTGGCCTGCAGTGCTGCACTCTAACCACTGCGCCACCTCGGCTCATATAGTTCATAGTTCCCTTGCTAGAGCAGAGGATTGGACTAGAAGACCTCTAAGGTCCTTTCTAACCAGAGTGGGGCATCCTACCAGGTTAACAACCGGTTCGGGTTGCCCAAACCTGTCCGAACCAGTATTATCCCACCCCGATTTCCAATCCCATGATTTCATGAAGCCTCTTGCTAACTCAACGAATCCCTCCCTCTCTTCGAGTGAGGAGCTCAGTGGAAGCCCTGGGGGGAAACCGAGAACATCTTCTTCCAAACTGGGATGGCCTTCATCTTAAGATGTTGGGTAGGGAGGGAGGAAATGTGGGCCTTTCCACCACCCAGATGGAGGTTGAGTCACACCACTTAACCACTGAAAAATGTAAGGTTCTGCGTTTAGGCAAGAAAAACGAAATGCACAAGTACAGGATAGGTGGTACCTTGCTCACTTGTAGTAACTGTGAGAGAGATCTTGGAGTCCTAGTGGACAACCATTTAAATAGGAGCCAGCCGTGGGCAGCAGCTGCCAAAAAAGCCAACACAGTTCTAGGCTGCATCAACAGAGGGAGAGAATCAAGATCACGTGAAGGGTTAATGCCACTTTATAAGGCCTTGGGAAGGCCACACTTGGAATATTTGCATCAGTTTTGGTCGCCACGATGTAGAAAAGATGTGGAGACTCTAGAAAGAGGGCAGAGAAGAGCAACAAAGAGGATAAGGGGACTGGAGGCTGAAACATACGAGGAACGGTTGCAGGAACTGGGTATGTCTAGTTTAATGAAAAGAAGGACTAGGGGAGACATGATAGCAGTCTTCCAATATCTCAGGGTTGCCCCAAAGAAGAGGGAGTCAAACTATTCTCCAAAGCACCTGAGGGCAGAACAAGAAGCAATGGGTGGAAACTAATCAAGGAGAGAAGCAACTTAGAAGTAAGGAGGAAATTTCCTGACAGTGAGAACAATTAACCAGTGGAACAGAAGTTGCCTCCAGAAGTTGTGAATGCCCCAACACTGGAAGTCTTTAAGAAGATGTTGGATAGCCATTTGTCTGGAACGGTATAGGGTTTCCTGCCTAGGCAGGGGGTTGGACTAGAAGACCTCCAAGGTCCCTTCCAACTCTGTTATTCTATTCTATTCTACTTTTCAAAGCCCTCTCTGTAGCCTCCTCCTCCTCTCTCCGTGGGAGTTTGAGCATCTTAGTCCCCCCGAAGGCATGACTCTCTCCGGTCCCCTGATGGAGGAAACTCCTGGATGTCAACAGGGGTTCCTCTTCTGTCAGCAAATGCTAGAAGTTTGAGCAACCCATCCACGGGCTTGCGACAGCTCTGGAACTCAAGTCAAGAAGGGAAGACGTGGGTGGGGGAAACCGTCTTTTTGAGCATTACTCAAAAAGGCTGGGCCGGGCTGATGGGAGCCGTTTGGCCCAGAAACACAGGCAGGGATGATTGCAAAGCCACATCCCCTTTCGAAAAGTAGCAACGCAGACGTTCTACATCACGGAGGTGCTGGGTGAGGTGGCCCAGAGAATGATGAGATAATTTCCCTATACTCTGGGTTGGGTATGTCTGTGTGTGTGTGAAGTCAAAATGAACTCCAGTGTGTTATTTTAGCAATAGCAATAGCAGTTAGACTTATATATCGCTACTTGAGAGACCGCCTGCTGCCAATTACCTCCAATAGCCGATCAGATCCCACAGATTAGGCCTCCTCCGAATTCCATCCGCCGGCCAGTGCCGACTGGCGACTACTCGGAGGAGAGCCTTCTCTGTGGCTGCTCCGACCCTCTGGAACGAACTCCCCGTGGAGATTCGAACCCTCACCACCCTCCAGGCCTTCCGCAAAGCCCTTAAAACCTGGCTGTTCCTACAGGCCTGGGGCTGATGAGTTTTTGCCCCCCTTCTCGAATGGTATGGTTGTTGTGTTTTTAAATTTTGTATTGTTATGTCTCGTCTTTTTTATGCCCCTGTCTGTACCTCCTTTCCCTGATTGAATTGTGAGCCGCCCTGAGTCCCCTTTGGGGAAAAGGGCGGCATATAAATGTAATCAATCAATCAATCAATCAATCAATCAATCAATCAATCATAGGGCTTTCAGCCCTCTCTAAGCAGTTTACAGAGTCAGCATATCGCCCCCAACAACAATCCGGGTCCTCATTTTACCCACCTCGGAAGGATGGAAGGCTGAGTCAACCGGTGAGATTTGAACAGCCGAACTGCAGAACTGCAGTCAGCTGAAGTGGCCTGCAGTGCTGCACTCTTAACCACTGCACCACAATTTTGTTGTATTTAAGTGCGATGGCAATAAAGATTACACTTATTCCCATTTTGGAGGATGGCTTTCGTTCTCCCCTTGCTTCCCGCATCACTTTGAAATTCAGGAGTAAGTTCTGCAAGGGCTTGGTGGGAAGAGGGGGGTGTCTTTCAGACGGGGGTTAATGGTAGATTAATCATCCAGCGGGTAAACAACATCGCAATGAAGGATGGAACAACTCTAGCCAAACAGTAAGCGACAGCCGAAATAAGTTGACCACCGAGAAGAAAAATGTGATCCAACCATTACTGGCGATACTTGTATTTAAAGGGAGCAAGCCCAACTTCCTTCTGGCACTGATGATGTTACCTAATTGGGTCGTGAAACATCTGCAAGGAAGCCACCAATCTCAGGAAGCACCAAGAATTCCCACAGTCGTCCTCTTCCTCCCTCCACACACACCCCACTCCAGTAGTGGTGGGATTCAGCCGGTTCGCACCTATTCGAGAGGACCGGTTGGTAACTTTCTAAATAGTTCAGGGAGCCAATTGTTGGAAGAAATATTTTGTTTTTTTCCACTTGGCAGGACTAATCCTGTAAGGAAGGCAGGCAGGCAGGAAGCATTTTAGTGCAGTGTTTCTCAACCTTGGCAACTTGAAGATGTCCGGACTTCAACTCCCAGAATTCCCCAGCAGTGGTTAGGACAGTGTTTCTCAACCTTGGCAACTTGAAGATGTCCGGACTTCAACTCCCAGAATTCTCCAGCAGTGGTTAGGACAGTATTTCTCAACCTTGGCAACTTGAAGATGTCCGGACTTCAACTCCCAGAATCCCCCAGCAGTGGTTAGGACAGTGTTTCTCAACCTTGGCAACTTGAAGATGTCCGGACTTCAACTCCCAGAATCCCCCAGCCAGCATTTTCTGGCTGGGGAATTCTGGGAGTTGAAGTCCGGACATCTTCAAGTTGCCAAGGTTGAGAAACACTGTTCTAGTGTTTCTAGCCTAAACTTTCTTGACCTCCTTACAGAAACTGCCTCTCCGGTTAACCCTTACGACATCGTCACAGCTAATCGCCCATCGACCCGAGTGACCTTGAGTTGGCCACGCCCACCCAGTCACATGACCACTGAGCCCCGCCTACCCAGCTGGTCATTAGGACAGAGAACCGGTTGCTAAATTATTTGAATCCCACCACTGCCCCACTCCGTCTATCACTGATGAGGTTACGTAGAGGGGTCGTGAAACGTCTGCAAGAAGGCCACCAAGGACCCCACAGTTCAACCCTGAGCTTCAAAGATCCTCTGAAAGCCGCCGTTGGATGCCTTCAAGCGCGGCCGTGTCCCTGAAAACGTGAAATGAAGAAACCGCTTAAGTCATGGCTCAGATCAGGCTTCCTCTTTACGCCACTTCACCCGAGCTTAACCTCACCCCTCCCTGATAAGGACGAATTCTCAGCTGCCCAGGGTCATGGGAGTTGAAGTCACCCAGCTCTTACGCCCATCAGAAGAAGAAAAAGAGGATATTTTGGCAGAATATTCCGTTGCTCCTTGATTTGCCATCTCAACTGAGGCCGTTACTAAACAAGGCACTCACTCAGTAAATTCTGTCCCATTTGACAACCTTTTGGCCACAGTGAACCGCTGCAGCGGTTAAGCGAGTCAGGTGGTCGTTAAGCGAATCGGGCTCCCGTCCCCACTTTGCTGAGCGCCTGAATTTCGATCACGCTTACGGCCGTTGCGGTGTCAACTTAGTGACAATGCAACGGTCGTAAAGTGTGGGAAACACGGTCGTAGGTTCCTATTTTCCCAGCGCCGTGACTTCAAACGGTCGCTAAGTGAACGGTCGTAAGCCTTTTGCGCTTTCAGCTGGGGGGCTGTGCTCATGCGCGCATTTCCACACCCTATCAGAGGTCAGGCAGACTTTGACCAGCGTTAAATAGGCGACAGCTTTATTATTATTTGTTTTAAAGGGGAAAAGGCAAGCCGCAAGTGTGGCTATTAATGGAAGGGGGAAATGATGGCGCTTTTTTTTTTAATTCTGCTTTTCCGTCACAAAGCAAGATACAGGAGGAGGAGCCTCCTGTTTCTCTTCTGCAATTTAATTCAGAGGGGGGGGGAACATGACCATATAGAGCAGGGGGCTCCAACCTTAGCAACTTTAAACCTGGAGGACTTCAACTCCCAGAATTATCTCAGGGGTTGCCCCAAAGAAGAGGGAGTCAAGCTATTCTCCAAAGCACCTGAAGGCAGGACAAGAAGCAATGGGTGGAAACTAATCAAGGAGCGAAGCAACTTAGAATTGAGGAGGAATTTCCTGACAGTGAGAACAATTAATCAGTGGAACAGAAGTTGCCTCCAGAAGTTGTAAACACTGGAAGTCTTTAAGAAGAGGTTGGATAGCCATTAGTCTGAAACAGTATAGGGTTTCCTGCTTAGGCAGGGGGTTGGACTAGAAGACCTCCAAGGTCCCTTCCAACTTTGCTATTTTATTCTATTTTATTCTATGGAAGGAAGGAAGGGAGGGAGGGAGGGAGGGAGGGAGGGAGGGAGGGAGGGAGGGAGGGAGGGAGGAAGAAAGAAAGAAAGAAAGAAAGAAAGAAAGAAAGAAAGAAAGAAAGAAAGAAAGAAAGGAAGGAAGGAAGGAAGGAGCAAGAGAGGGAGGGATTCTCCAAAGCACCTGAGGGCAGGACAAGAAGCAATGGGTGGAAACTAATCAAGGAGAGAAGCAACTTAGAAGGAAGGAGGAATTTCCTGACAGTCAGAACAATTAATCAGTGGAACAGAAGTTGCCTCCAGAAGTTGTAAACACTGGAAGTCTTTAAGAAGATGTTGGATAGCCATTTGTCTGGAACGGTATAGGGTTTCCTGCCTAGGCAGGGGGTTGGACTAGAAGACCTCCAGGGTCCCTTCCAACTCTGCTATTGTATTGTATTATTCCCCAGCTTAGCACTGATGATGTTGCCTAGTTGGGTCATGAAATGTCTGCAAGAAAATTATCAAGCCCAGAGAGCTCCAAGGACCCCCACAGTCTTCCTCTTCTTCCTCTATTCCACAAACCCCACACCTTCCTAGCACTGATGATGTTACCCAGTTGGGTCATGAAACGTCTGCAAGAAAACCACCCAGCTCAGGGAGCACCAAAGCCTCTAGAGCAGTGTTTCTCAACCTTGACAACTTGAAGATGTCCGGACTTCAACTCCCAGAATTCCCCAGCCAGCGAATGCTGGCTGGGGAATTCTGAGAGTTGAAGTCCGGACATCTTCAAGTTGCCAAGGTTGAGAAACACTGGCTTAGGGTTCAAAACCCAGGATCTCCCAAGGATGCATGAGATTTCTCCAAAACCTCCCCAGCTGAGCATCCTTCCTGGATAGGCGCATTGCCTGGAGATTAACCATAAGCCACCACCTATCAAAGAATTCGCTTCATCTGGGCAAGGGGATTTTCCCATGGAGGGAGGCGCCCTCTGCTGTCTTGTTCTGGTGCTGCAAAGCCAACCAAACTTTTATGCGTCCCCTTTTCAAAGGCCCCGAGACCCCCCAACTCTTTCCAAGGGAATGTCAGAAATGGGCATGGGAAAAAAAAAACTTACCAGATTGGGAGGGATAGGAAGGGGAGAGAGAGGGGCAGGAAGGGGAAGAGGTAGAGAGGAGTATATGGGAGAGGAAGGGGAAAGAAGGGAAGGGAAAGGAGAGGAGGAATGAAGAAAGTAGAGAAGGGAGGGAGAAAAGGAAAGAAAAGGAGGGTGGGTGGGGGAAACAAAATAGATGGATGGGATGGTATTTAATTTTTTATATGGAAAAATGAATGTTTAAAAGTGTTAAAAGGTGATAAGGATAATAACTAAGAGAAAGGCCCTCGGGACCTCAAGACTGGACTACTGCAACGCGCTCTACATGGGGCAGCCCTTGAAGCGCATTCTGAGACTTCAGCTTGTCCAGAATGCAGCCGCGCGAGCGATTGTGGGTGCACCTCGGTACACCCACGTCACACCTATCCTACGCGAGCTGCACTGGCTGCCCATTGGTCTCCGGACACGGTTCAAGGTGCTAGTCCTTACTTTTAAAGCCCTACATGGTATTGGACCTGGGTACTTGAGAGACCGCCTCCTGCCAATTACCTCCCAAAGACCCATTAGATCCCACAGATTAGGCCTCCTCCGAATTCCATCAACTAGCCAGTGTCGACTGGCAACTCCCCGGGGGAGGGCCTTCTCTGTGGCTGCTCCGGCCCTTTGGAACGATCTCCCCGTTGAGATCCGGACCCTCAACACCCTTCCGGCTTTCTGCAAAGCCACCAAGACCTGGTTGTTCCGAAAGGGAAAGGCAGAAGAAGGGGGGAAGGTTAAAAAGGAGGAAGAGAAAGGAGAGAAGGGAAGGGAGAGGTGGAAAGGAAGGAAGGAGAGAAGAAAGAGAAGATAGGAAGGAGGGAGGGAAGAAGGTAGGGAAGCAAGGAGGGGAAAAGGGAGGGAAGGAAGGAGAGAAGGAGAGTAGATAGGAAGGAGGGAAGAAAGGAGGGAACGTAAGAGAAGAGAAAGGAGGGAAGGAAGGAAGAAAGGAGGGAGGGAAGATATGAGAGAAGGAGGGGGGGATGGAGAGAGGAAAGGGAAGGGGAAGGAAAGGAGGAAAGGAAAAGAAAGGAGGGAAGGAAGGAGAGAAGGAGAGAAGGAGGGAAGGAAGGAAGGGGAGTGGGAAAGAAGAAACAAGGGAAGGAAAGAGGAAGGGAGGGAAGAAGATACCTAACCTTTGATGTCTATAATGATTTTGATATCACGGGAATGTCTTGAAACGTAGTCAAATGTAAAGCAAAACAGTGGATGTTGTATTGTCTTTTACCAACTATTGGTTGTTGTATTTTTCTTTTACTAATAAAAAAAATAATAATAATAAAAAAAAAGACCTGGTTGTTCCGGCAGGCCTGGGGCTGTTGAATTATCCAGCCCCATTCGATGTTATGACTGTTGCTGAATTTTTAATTGTTTTTATTTTTGTACCCCCTTCCCTTCTGATTGTTAGCCGCCCTGAGTCTCTCGGGAATAGGGCGGCATACAAACTAAATCAAATCTAATCTAATCTAAATGTATACCTGTAAATGTGTGCGTGAGACTAAAAATAAAATAAAAACTTTTAAAAGAAAAAGAGAAAAAGAAAAAACTTACCAAAAGAACAAAAGACCCACTACATCAAGTTTCATCTGAGACAATCACTGCCAGTCGAAGAGGGGTGGACTTCAACTCCCAGAATCCCCCAGCCAGGGGAATGGCAGGCAGAGCAAAGGGAAAATATAAACGAAGTCTGCCTTCCAAAGATCAGCCAATATTAAATTTAGAGCAGTGTTTCTCAACCTTGGCGACTTTTTAAGTCCTGTGGACTTCAACTCCCAGAATCCCCCAGCCAGCTGTGCATTCGCTGGCTGGGGAATTCTGGGACTTGAAGTCCAGACACCTTCAAGTTGCCACGGTTGAGAAACACTGCCCTGGGGAAAGCAGATTCACTTAACCAGAGGGTTGTTAACCCCACCACTGCAGTGATTCACTTAACAACCGTGGCTAGAAAGATGCTAGGATGGGAAAAACCCTCTTAGCAATAAGAACGTTGTGGTCGTAAGGCGAGGACCGCCTGCAGTGCCGTTTCTTCCTCCCATCAACAGCCGAGAGAGAAGCCATCAGAGGGGCCCATGGATTGCAACCGTGGGAAAACAGATTGAAGTCATTAAGCAATTGTCGGTCTGTGGTGTCCGCTTGTTTTCTTGCAGACGTTTCATTACCCAACTAAGCTACATCATCATTGCTGGCAGGAGTGGGGTTTGCCGTCTGTAGACCAGGGATGTCCAACCTTGACGTCTTTTGTGGACTTCCAACTCCCAGAATTGTCCAGACGGGCCTTAAAAAGTTTTAAACCTACTAAAAGTTGGACACCCTTGCTGTAGAGCAAAATCTGTATAGAGGGCACAAACCCCTTCCAACGCTGATGATGTTACATAGTTGGGTCACGAAACGCCTGCAAGAAAGCAACTAAGATTAGATAGCACCAGGGAGCCCACAATTCAACTTGGAGCTACAAATACGGTGTCCATTGTGTCAAGGCACTGAGGATTTAATAGCTGCCAGCTGATGAAAGGTTGTAAGCTGTAATTAGTAAGCTGATACAATGAGGATGGTTCGGCAGTGCGGGCACGCTCTGATGGGAGATCCACTCAAGTGTAGGTGGCGACCAGAGAGCATTTCCCGTGTCTCTCATTTACTCTCCTTGTGTTCGTAGTGAGTGGCACGTACATATTTGTCTATATTTCTGTATAGAAAGCACTATTCATTGTCTAAGGCTGTGTGCGCCGTGTTTCTCACATACTAATCACAGTCAAAACTCCCGACACGTTGTTGGACTACACTGCCAAAGGACACAATAGCAGGAGTGTCATGCCTGCAAGCCATCTTTCCTTCTTGGACTTCAGGCCTGCCACTCTTTCTACTGTGGGGAAATGGGAGGGGGGATTATATGCAGTTGGATGATATGGAGCCATAACAACATTCTTCTTAGAAAGTCAAGGTCATCGTTGTCTCTGCACCTGATCGGAACTGGATAGGAGCAGTTGGATGATATGGAGCCATAACAACATTCTTCTTACAAAATCAAGGTCATCTTCGTCTCTGCACCTGATCAGAACTGGACGGGAGGAATTTGTCTACGTGGCAGCAGGAGACTGGACCATGGGATGGACCTGTGGGTGTTTGGGGGCAAGATCTTGAACTTTTGATTGGGGGGGGGGGGAACCTGGAAGCTTTCAGATGTGCCAACATGACATCTCTAATAAAGTGGAACTTTGAGCGAACTCAAGGCTCGGGGTTTTCTTTAATCGGGGGTGTTTTTTGGACCCCCCACGACGATATTGGGAGCCCCTTGTCCATAACTTTTGTTACTCGGAAGCCTCCTCTGGGTTGAAGGCCGAGTGGGCTTCCCAGGGGGGGTAGAGGCTTCCGGCCGCCGCTTCAAAGCAACACCAGCCACGCCAGGTAGTCACTGCATTTTATTGGAAAACATTGATATAATTTTTTTTTTCTTTTAAATTTTCACAGCTTGAACTGAACAGACGCCACCTGCTTTTCAAAGACATTCTGGCTCAACCGTCCCCACACTCTCCGGCAAAAGAGCCCTCCGCGGACTCCTCGGCGGAGCGCAGAAGGCGAATTCTCCCCGTCCAGATTCAGGGCAGAGCCTGCTTCTCGTTTCAACGGCCTCGCCCGGAGGAAGAGAAAAAAAAAAAAGAGAGACAGAGAAAAAAGCTCCCCAAACATCTTTCCCCCCCCCAAATTGGATTAAAAAATCAAAACAAAACCCCAAAAATGAAAAAAAAAGAGAAGCAAAATTTGCAGCTCAAGATGTTTGCCACGAGGGGGGGGGGAAGAAGTGGGGCGGGGAGGGGGCCGAAAGGGGAGAAGGCGGAGGGAGAAAAGCCACAGCTAAGAGCACAGACACGGAAGCCAAGGAGGCGCGCCAGAGGCGTTAAAAGGCGCCAGCCACTACGGAAGAAGAAATGAAAAAAAGCACTGGCGGAGGAAGAGGGTAACGGGGCACTCGGGCGCAGGTGGCATTCGCTCAACGGAGGCTTCCCCCTTTTATTGCGGTGTCGCCCCCCCCCCACACCTTCCCAAGCTGCCAACCAAAAAGCCTGTCGTCTTGCGGGGTGCATCCCACCCCCACCCACCCCCGGGAGGGGAGCCCATCACCTTAGATATGTACACAGTAGCAGCTCCGATGCCGGACGCCACGCGCGGGAAACCGTAAAGGACATTTACAATTTTTACAGGGTTGAGAACGAGAGACGGGAGCGTCGGGGTGTTTTGGGGGGAAAGCGCCAATCGGGACCCTCCCTGCTGCCCCTCCCCTCCCTTCCTCGCTTTGATCCGCTTCTCCCCTCCAGGTCGCGCCGACGGGATCCGCTTCCCACCGCGGACATCCGGGCGGTGGGGAATCTGCCTCGCCCGCCGCCCCCAACAAAACGAAGGAGGAACACAAAAATAACCCCCCTCCCCGCTTCTTGCTTGCGCGCCCGGCGTTCCTTGGGGCAAGACCCCCCTCGGTGGCGACACGGCCAGGTCGACGCAGGACGGCAGCGGCCCAGACACATGCAACAGAACTGAAAAAGGGTTTTTGCACTCTCTCCACCCCTTCGTGGTAGGGGGGTGTGTTGTTGTGTGTGTGTGTGTGTATGGAGGGGGTGTTCTCGAAAGAAAAGAAGCTGCACCCTGAGAAATGGGGCCAGCTCGGACTACAGAACAGAATACCCGATGGAAATGAAGACATCCAGAAGGGCTGGGAGGGTCTCAGGGAAAGGAAGGGAGAAGGGAAGGAGAGAAGGAAGGAAGGGTGAAAAAGAGGGGGGGAGGGAGGGAGAGAGGAGCGCAGCCATGCAGCTTGGGAAGGGGTTTTTTCTTCTTTTCGTTTTCCTTTTTTTCACTTTTTAATTGCTTGGTCAGATTGATTCCACAGCCGATATGTTTGCGTAGAGAACCGGGTGACTTAAGTAGAGAGAGTGTGTGGGAGAAAAGTTGTCGAAGGAGAAAACGGGCCTTGCCAGCCACTCCGTCTGCGGGATTCATTTTGCAGTCATCATCTGCACGAACTCTGCAAGAGACACGGGGGGGGGGGGGGGGGAGAAGAAGGCAACACGGTTGAGTGGGTCCCCCGTTTGAGCCCCCACTGGCGTCCCTGCCTTGGCCTCCACCCTCACGTCACTTCACACCCAGGTACGCAAGAGACTGCCTTTTAACTTGGTTTGAATGGGTGGCCGAAGACAAAAGGAAGCCGTATCGTATCCCCTAAAGCAGTGGTCTCCAACGTTGGCAACTTTAAGACCTGTGGATTTCAACTCCCAAAGCAAAGCTGGCTGAGGAACTCTGGGAGTTGAAGTCCACAGGTCTTAAAGTTGCCAACGTTGGAGACCACTGCCCTAAAGAACGACATTCTGCTCTTTTTCACCCAGAAGAAAAGACAAAAACACTTCTGTCCTGTCCTCTCTGTAACCGCCATCCTCCTGGTCAACACAGAACGTAGAGTCCTAGGGCTGGAAGGGACCTTGGAGGTCCTCTAGTCCAGCCCCCTGCTCAGGACAGGAGGTATTTATACCATCCCGGTCCAACAGTTGTCCAGTCTTTATTTTTGAAAAACCTCCGGTGATGGGAGCAGCCACAAGGTCAGAGGCATCACCGGACAGACCACATTTTTCCCGGCGCAAAAAAGAAAAGAGGCTCGGGAGGGAACCGGCAGGACGTGAGCCGCCGGCAAAGTCCCGGTTCAGCTGAACCCGTCAAACTGGGATTTCCCAGGCCTGGATTTATCAGAGCATCCCGTGTTGACTTCTTTGCACAAAACCCTTCTACGCTACGTAGCGTGTGTGTGTGTGTGTGTGTGTGTGTGTGTGTGTGTGTGTGTGTGTTGTGTTCTAGTAGAGAGCGGTCCAACTGTGGCCGCTTTAAGATGGGCGGACTTCAACTCCCAGAATTCCTTGGCTGGGGAATTTTGGCAGTTGAAACCCACCCGTCCTAAAGCGGGTTTAGAACGGACCCCCTCGGTTCCAGGTTTTGGTTCTCCAACCCATGCAGAGGTCGAGAGGGCCCCATGGGGCTTGAGAAGCATCTCTCCCCCCCCAACCCACGGGGTCCCTTTGACCAACCTTCGTAGTTGACCTGCCCGTCTCCATCAATATCGGCTTCCCGGATCATTTCGTCCACTTCTTCATCCGTCAGCTTCTCGCCGAGGTTCGTCATCACGTGGCGCAACTCGGCGGCGCTGATGTAGCCGTTCCCGTCCTGGGGGGAGAGAAAAGCTCCCGTCAGGTTGAGTTGAGGGAGGGGGGAAAGGGGCTTTTCCCTCCCCCTCCCAAGCCGGGTGGGCAGAGGTCTCGATCCAGCCGCTTCCATCCCTCCCTGCCCACTTCCCAGGGCTCCGATTCCCGGCTTCACCTTGTCGAACACCCGGAAAGCCTCCCGGATCTCCTCTTCGCTGTCGGTGTCCTTCATTTTCCTGGCCATCATGGTGAGGAACTCGGGGAAGTCGATGGTGCCGTTGCCTGAAAGGCAACGATGGGCGCGGTGAGACCAAGCGGGTGGCTGTGGACAGTCCCTTCCGTGGACAACTGTCCTTTTTGAAGAGGCTTTGCAAACACCCACCCTGACCAGCGGATTCCTTCCCCCTCCTTTGTTTTCTTAAAGCATTTTTATTTACACATTTTTCTTTAACATATGTAGGGATTTAATAGACAGTGTATTGTCTGGGTCATTTTACACATACATAGTAATAGTGATTATATCTTTGCACGCATATAGTAGTATTCTTCCAACTTCTATTTTATCTAGCCGTCGATAAAACAAATCCCAAGGGGAAAAATATTCTGTATCTCCTTTTATCTTTAATGTTAACCTATCCATTTCCGCAAAATCTATTTTTTCTTTGATTATCTTATCATCTGAAGGCGTTTCCTCGTTTCTCTATTGTTGCGCAAACACAATTCTTGCTGCCGTCAACATTATATATTTCCTTTATTGTATTTTTTCCTGGCAAAACACCTAACAAGAATATTTCTGGCTTTCAACCTAAGTGCTGCTTTATCATTTTCTCTCTCAGCCATGAAGGCATTTTCATCCATTCTTTTTTTTCCCTTTGGGTAGGTTGAGACTGCTTTTATCGGTTGTACCCCAGGGCCTCACTCTATTGCAGTGAAACAAAAGAGAGAGAGATTGGACCAGGAGTTCCCAACTTTCGGGCCAAAGGTCCGGTACCGGTCTGTGGCCTGTTAGGAACTGGGCCGCACATCTGGAGATGAGCGATGGGCGAAGCTTCATCTGTATTTGCCCGAAGGGGCTGCTGACAGAGACCTAATTTGGCCTTGAACTGCTGGAGTTTTGGGAGTCACTCACCATCCGCGTCCACCTCGTTTATCATGTCCTGCAGTTCGGCCTCGGTGGGGTTCTGCCCCAGGGACCTCATGACGGTGCCCAGCTCCTTGGTGGTGATGGTGCCATCGCCGTCCTTGTCGAAGAGGGAGAAGGCCTCCTTGAATTCTGCAGGGGGACAGCGAAGTGGGGTGCTCTCAGCAGGGCAGAAAGGGCCTTTACCCCAAAAAAGGGCCCAGGAAGGGGAAAAGAGGGAGGGAGGAGTGGAATAGCGAAGGCCCCCGTCCTTCTCTTTGCCCCCCCCCAGCGGAACCTTTCCGTTTTCTAAGCAGCCCTGAGCCCCCTGAATGTGGAGGAGCCACGGACCAGCAAAGCCAAAAGGAGTTCGTGAGAAAGAAGTTGCCTAAACCAAGGGAATCTTTCGAGGGGTAAAGGGACTTTCCAGAAATAAATTTAAGGTGTGTGTTTGTGTGTGTGTGTGTAAACTCACCTGCAATCTGTTCTTCAGTCAGCTGGTCAGCCTGCAAGCAGAAAATAAAAGTTAACTTCTAGCTCTCGTCCCTCCTTCTGTCCGTCTTGGCATCTTCTGCCAAAAAAGGATTGGGTGGGGAACCATCAGTTGCAAGGGATATTTTCCAGGCCTCTCAGCTGAGCCCCCCACAAAAGACGATCAAGGTCCCTCCAAATTTGGGGAGGGCTTTGAATCCACCCCCTCAGGGCTGCCCTGTAAAAACTCCAACATCTCCATTTGCCACATTTGCCTCTGAAGATGCATCAAATCCCACACGGCTCCTTCAAAGCTCCCTGCAAACGCCAGTTGCATTTCCTGCCTTCTACAATTCTCGCTCCCGTCCCAATTACAACTGGGGACAGTGGGCCCATCGTTCACTGCAGAGCCTGGACTCAGAGCTCTGGCCCAGGCCTGCTTGGAGAGCTAGCCCATCGCCCTCCCTTGCCTGGAGTCGGCTGAACGGCCATCCCGGTGGCTCTTCCCTGCAGCCACAAGCAACTCTCGGAGAGCGCGAGGGCATCCGTGCTCAAGCAAGGCCCCCGTGGAAAGCAGAGCTCCGGGGGAAGGCAGATTCCTCCAAGAACCCTGGATGGGATACATCCTATTGGCACAGCCGGAGAAAGCCGACATTCCTGCGTCTTTCCCCCAATGAAAAAGTAAACGTTTCCCCTAAGCCAGTGTTTTTCAACCTTGGCAACTTGAAGATGTCTGGACTTCAACTCCCAGAATTCCCCAGCCAGCATTCGCGTATAAACAATTCAGTGTCTAGGACAGTGTTTCTCAACCTTGGCCACTTGAAGATGTCTGGACTTCAACTCCCAGAATTCCCCAGCCAGCATTCGCTGGCTGGGGAATTCTGGGAGTTGAAGTCCAGACATCTTCAAGTTGCCAAGGTTGAAAAACACTGCCCTAAGCCATGCTCTCCAATCAAGATGCTGGCCGGTTGCTTGGTTACTTCTCTCCTCCCCTGGCCAGGCACCTGTCGGGATGTCCTTGGTTCCCACAAGAAAACTTCCTTGTTTTGGCTACAACACCCCCTCTAGCTCTTCCCCCCTCCCTTCCCCTTCTTCTGTTTTGTGGGAACCCTGAAGCCTCCAAGATGGTCTCAGCCAGGTTGACCTCAGGACCGACCCAAGGTGGAAGAGGCTCATTCAGACAACCGTCCTCCAGGGTTGGAAGGCCACCCTGTAAAATGAAAGCGTGGCCCTCACTCTGCTCTGGACGAGGGACCCACAACCTCTGCTCTCTTGTTCAGGAGGCCGTGGGGTTCCTTCCGGGGCTCTTAGAAATCCAGCCGGAGCGAGCCAAGGCTCAGGAACTGACACACCACAAGGGCAGCCAACAAAGACCCACCAAGGCGGCTACTGACTCATGCAGGAGAGCAGCACAAAACCCCCCTTGGACAACTTGGGTCTCTGGAATTTGTTCCCCCCGGAGGCGGTGATGACCGCCGAAAGCCCCTTCACGGCAACAGACTTCTCTGAGAGAATCCAGCGTTTTGCAGACCCGAAGGCCCGCGGGTTCTTAGCGCTGAGGGCAGAGGGAGAGGGGGGGCAAGGCTCTTTGGAAGTCCCTCTGGGTGTCTTGTCTGAAGCAATCCTGGCTACCGTGAGAAAGAGGATGCTGGGCCTTGTGGTGAGTCAGCAGCTTCCCTTCTGGGGGGAAATGGTTGCAAATCCCAAGCACTGCCGATCGGATTCAAAACCCAAGTCCCAGGGAGCTCGCGTGTGGCCTCCTGGGCTTAAAATCACGACTGTCCTGAGTTTCCGTCGCTTCTCAGCAGCCACCGAGTCCTCGCGGCACGGGAAAGCCGAGCGCAGCCGTTCCGTGCCATCGACAAACCATGTTTCAAGGCTCCCCAAGTTTGCTCAACGTCTTTTTTTCGGGGATCCCCAGGGCTGGGCTTCACAAAGGAGGAGTCTCCCACCTTCTGCTCCTCAAAATGCTGGATGCAAAACGGCTCTTCTGTCCAGGAGGCCCAACTGACCGATTCCTTCTGGGTTCTTTTAAAAGGCCGGGTCTCTGGCGACAAGAACATTGGTTTCTTGCAAGGATCCTGGCTTCTGGGCGAAAGGCAGCCATGGCGGCTAGAGATGCCAAGGGAGGCTTCCCGAGGGACCGTGGGGCGGCTGCTACCCAGGGCTGGGCATCTCTGGCATCCTGATGGCCTGTGGAATTCTGGGAGTTGAAGTCCACAGGTGGCCAGGATGTCAAAGCCGCCCATCCCTGTTCCAGACCAACCTACCTCCAAGATCTACGGCATGGCCAAACCACAGCTTGGGCTTCTACGCTGAAGCAGATCAATAGCAACCAAGCAGAGTCCCCCCCCCCCCCCTGTCACAAAACCCCCCGGCCATTCCATCTGGGAAGAGTCTCCCATCACAGGTAGTCCTCGGCTTGCGACCAGAATTCAGCCCAGCGTTTTGGCTGCTATGTGAAGACATCTGCCCCCATTTTGCCACCACAGTTAAGCGAATCGCCGCAGTCAGGTTACTCACACGGTCGCTAAGTGAATCTGGCTTCCTCAACGGCTTTGCTCGTTCGGGCCGCGAGAGGGGATCAACGTGACGCTCTGGGACGCTGCAACCGTCGTTAAGCGAGTCAATTGCCAAGCGCCTGAATTGCAATCGTGGGTCCAATGGGGATGCGGTTTTAAGTGTGAGAAACGGTCAAACGCCGGTTATCGGTGCCGTTGTCACTTTGAAGGGTCACCAAATGAACGGCCGTAAGTCAAGGACTTATGGCTGAGATGAAATGAGCCAGGTCGCCCTCCCTGGTTTAGGCAAAGAGCAACCCTGGGGCCGTTTGTGAGTTGCGAGAGGGTAGGCCACATGAAAGGCAACGGTCTAAGACAGGGGTCTCCAACCTTGGCTCCCTTTAAGACTGGCGGACTTCAACTCCCAGAATTCCTCAGCCAGCTTTGCCAGTCTTAAAGGGGCCAAGGTTGCTCTAGGACAGTGGCCTCCAAACCTTGGCCACTTTAAGACCTGCGGACTTCAACTCCCAGAATTCCTCAGCCAGCTTTGCTGGCTGAGGAACTCTGGGAGTTGAAGTCCGCAGGTCTTAAAGTGGCCAAGGTTTGGAGACCATTGAAACCCGGAGGGATTTTGGACTGCAGCAAGCCAGGAAGTGACCCCAGCCTCATCTTGGAGCTCCAGGCAGCCTTAAAGAGCCTCAAGGATTCAACCGATCAAATAATGCAGGGAGAGGGAGGGAAAGGTTCCCCCCCCTCCCCAGAAGAAAAAATAAAACCCTCCGCGGGCTGATCTCCAGGCAAAAAGACTTTCCATGGAACCTATACAGGTGGTCCTCAAATTATGACAACTGAGACCACCACCAACATTTCTGTGGCTGAGACATTTCAGTCAGCGTTGCCCCATTTCACGACCTATCTTGCCACCGTTGCTAAGTGAATCGCTGCAGGCGTTAAGTCACAAGGGAATCTAAGGGATCACGTGACCCCTCGCAGGTCACTGCGATCGTCGTAGGTGTGAGTCAGCGGCCAAGTGGCTGAATTTTGATCGTGTGAACAAGGGGAGGATGCACAGGGGAAAGAGGGGCTCAGCCCCCAGAGACGGGAGGGCATCCAGAGGGAGGGAGGAGGATGAAGCACTTCTGGTGGGGGCAAAAGAGGGGAAGGCTGGGGAGGAGGGGTCCCCCCCCCCCGAAGGGAGCCACAAAAGATGCCAGTGTCTGATGGAGGGAGGGATTCAGCCCCACTGAGTCTCCCCTTCAGGCGGTGAGGGAGGGGCAGTGCCCAAGAAAAGACGGCCCACCCTTAAATTGGAACCAACTAATCTCCCTGCTATCACAGCTCCGTTTCCTGACTCCAGAATGAGGCAGAAAAACCACTATTTCTCCCCCTTGGAAACAAACAGCCACTGCCCTCAAATAAAAGCAGCCCCCACCCCAAATTCCATTGGGTGGCACGGATTCCTTTAGCAGAAACTGCCAGGGTGGCAACTGGAGGAAGCTTTTCGAGGGGGCTTTGAGGGGAAGATGCTCCCAGGGGGAAAAGCAGGGAGGAGGAGCTGGTGGGCTGGATTGCTGTGCCCAGGGGTGCCAGCCAATGACCTTCCATTTGGGAAAGGGATAAGGGAGACTCCCGGCAGAGGATTTGAAGAGCCCAGTGCGTCAACCAGGTGCCGGAAGCTGCAGTGGGGAGCAGAAACGCCCCCCCCCAAGGAAGACTCTGAGGAACTAACAGGAGGCCTCCATGGGGGTCTCCTAACAGACCAGCAACCCGCAGCTCCGAATCCAATCCCGTCCCCCTGTGCCCGTCCTCCGGGCAGGTGAAGAGGGGCAAGCAAAGTTTCCTTGTCCGGGTCTCCCCACCTGGCCCTCCTGGATGCTTTTCAAGGAAGCAGCCCCCCCCTTCTTTCCTCCAGAGCTTCGGCCCCCTCGGCTCCCTCAAACCCACCCTTCAGCGTCAGGCTTTGAGGCAGGCGGGCAACGGCTCCTCTGCAGCGGATTGCAAAACCGCCGCGACGGGCAGGGCAAGGTGAGGAAAGGGTGGCGGGAGCCGCGGCTCTATTTCCGCTGAAGTCAGAGGCAGAGACCCAAGCGGCATTACTTCCTTCTTTAGGCAAAGCGAAGGGAGGGGACGAAACATCTGGAAAGCTCGTCGGATGCTGGTGAGGACCAGCCACTCTGCCAGGGCCCAGGGAAGAGGCCTCGGGTAGGTGGCTCCCCCCCTCTGCCCTGCCCTCTTTCCAGGCAGGATGCCCACCTCGGCTCCAGCACAATCACATGCCATGTGATTGGCACCAGCAGTGGGGGGGAGGCACCCCTGTCTGCCCCCCCCCCAAGTGCAGGGAGGGGCAAATCGCAACCTGACTTATTTCACTTTCTTTGGCTGATGGGGCTTCTCTCTTTCAGGATGGTGGGAGCTCAAAGTGTTTCCCCCTCCAAGGAAGATACCCCCCCCATTCTTCCCCTATGCTGGCTGTCTGTCTGTCTCCCTAGATATCTGTCTGGAGCTCCCTCCCCTCCCCCTCCGGTGCTTGCCCTCCCCCTCCTAGATCAGCAAAAAAGCAGGCCGGAAGGACCCCTCCCCCAAATCCTCGCCCTGCCCCAAGCATCATCCTCCCCCCCCCCCCCGGCCAGGCTTCGTCCAAGGGATGCTGCCCTGCGGGCCCATTGCACCCATCCAGCGGGCCTCCCCCCACCCAAGTGCAACCCCCCACCCCAATTAGCCCCCCTCCCCCCGATCCTTCTGCTTTGTCACTCAGTCCTTGAGCCCTCCCCCCATAGCCCCCTCCTTATACCTCCCCCCGCAGACTCAGGGGCCTGGCCTCCCCCTCTGCGCTCTCCCAGCGCCCCCCCCACTTCCCCCCTCCCCACAATTCACGTTCCGACGCCAAGGCCTCCCCGCCCCCTCCCCTCCCTCGCCCCCACAACGCTCCTCCTATGCAACCCCCTCCTCTCCACTGCATTTGGATACGACGCCCCCCTCAGGGGCCGGGCAGTGGTCTCACACGCTGCTCCCTCCCAACACCCCCTTTCTCCCCACTGGGGCCATCGCCCCCCCCCTTAGCTGCCCCCTTAACGGGCCTGCCCCGCTCACCGCCCCTCCCCCAGCCCTCCTCCTACAACTCCCCCCCCCCCATAAGTAACCAGGCAGCCCCTGAAACCCTCTTTTTTGGGGGGGGGGTATTGGACTACAAGACCCATCCAGCCGGGAAGCATGGGCGTTGTAGTCGTCCCCAATTCCCCGGAAAAGTCGCGACGGCAGCCGCGCTTGTCACCTCACCATTGTCGGGTCCGGCTTGGCGAGGCGGCGGCGGCGTCCGGAGGCTTCGAGGACAGCAACGGCGTCGCGAGGGAGGCAGGAGCCGCACCAGCCCGGACGCACCGAGGGCCGCTTCACGGAGCCTCACTGCGCGCTCCGGATCACTCCGCCAACGGCCGCCTCCGGCCTCGCCCCGACGCGGCCTCCTCTCCCCCCCACCCCCGACGCCCCGCCCCGCGGACGCCACGGCGCCCAATCCGCGCTTGCCCCTGCGGCCGGCCCCGCCCACTTCCTCCCTGCGGGCGGGGAGAGGGCCGAGGGGACTACTTTCCTCCCCTGGCTGGCTCCTCGCGCTTCTTTCCCGTCCCGCCCCTCCCCTGCAGTCGCCCGCCGGCGGAAGGACACAGGATGGCGAGCTCGTGATTGTTTCGCGCGCTCCCATTGGCCGCCGGAGGAGGCGCAGGATGAGACTCCCGCGGCCATTGGTCGCCTCTCACCTGCAATGCGTCAAAATTGGAGCGGGCCATGTGGAGGAGGGAAAAAGGGGGACGGAGGGAACAACCAAGTGGAAGAGTGTGGGTGGGTGGAGCAGGAGGGCCCGCGAGGCCGCGTTTAGCGGCGCGGTGGGTTTCGTAGAGGGAAAAAAAAACCCACACCATCTGACTGCTCTTAAAAATGGTACGGCCCTTCCCCTCCCCCGCCACGAATAGATCGCTCTAGAAAGAGGGGCGTGGTCCCCTGGCAGGAGATAGCCCCGCCCTCTTCCAAAGAGCTGACATTACAATCCAGCTGGGCCACGCCCTCCCTTTGGCCACGCCCACTCGTCGCAAGCCCCGCCTTCCTTTCCTTGGATTCCCTACCACGTGGGAAGGAGCCAACCCGGAAATGCTGCTGCCATGAAGGCTTGGAACTCTTTACCTGTTGAATTCCCACCTGCTCAGACCTTGCGGGACATTGGCTGGACCTCGAACTCTTAACCCACCCAGTTCAAAAATTAGCTCTTAGTCACATCCCCCCCCCAAAAAAAAACTAAATATACTGGACCAACAGCCCAGTGGCCCACCCTGGCTAAGGATTATGGGGGTTGGAGTCCAGTCCCACTGGACAGCATCTCTGGGCAAGGTGGGTTAGGATGATGGGTGGTGTGATTTTAGGGAAGGCTAAAATCGGGGATCCTTCGGGAACTAAGACGTGTGGACTTCAACTCCCAGAATTCCCCAGCCAGCTTTTTTCCCACTGTTGTTATAACTTTGAAAGACCGGTTGTAATTCAAGGACTAGAATACCTGTGGCTGGAATACAGTGGTGGGGTTGCCAATTTTGTTACTACTGGTTGGGGGGGGAGGGGGGAGGCTCCCGCTTGCATGGCGCTGTCCAGGCAGGTGGACAGAACCTCCCACCACCGCTACTACGGGTTCGGCTGATCTGGGCCAAAATGACAGCAACACAGGCCTGCTAGAATACCTGTGCACCTGGATTCCAGCCACCTGCACCTGGATTCCTCCAAGATCAGAGAGTTTGGTGCTGCAGCGTTCAGCTCTAAGGTAGTCGGTCAAGCCCAGTGATGCCTTCAGTCTCCCGTTCCTTGACCTGGGAACGGGTGGGTTTCAAAAATTTCGAACCTACTCTGTAGGTGTGGCCTCCTTTGTGGGAGTGGCTTGCCGGCCATGTGACCTGCTGGGGGTGGCTTGCCTGCCATGTGTTTTCTCTCTCTCTCTCTCTCTCTCTTTCCTTCCTTTTGTCTCTCTGTCCCTTTTTCCTTTTTTTCTTTCATCTCTCTCACTTTTTCTTTCTTTCTTTCTTTCTTCCTTTCTTTCTCTTTCTCTCTCTGTGTTTGAGTGTGTATGTGTGTGTGTGTCAGTGGTGGGTTTCAAAAAATTTTCGAACCTACTCTGTGGGTGTGGCCTCCTTTGTGGGAGTGGCTTGCCAGCCATGTGTTTTCTCTCTCTCTTTCTCTCCTTCCTTTTGTCTCTCTGTCCCTTTTTCCTTTTTTTCTTTCATCTCTCTCACTCTTTTTATTTTATTTATTTATTTCTTGCTTTCTTTCTCTTTCTCTCTGTGTCAGTCTGTCTGTCTGTGTGTGTCAGTGGTGGGTTTCAAAAACTTTGGAGCCTCTTCTGTAGGTGTGGCCTGCTTTCCGGGTCCCCTGGTGGAACCTCTTCTAACCGGTTCGGTAGATTTGATGAACCGGTTCTACCGAATAGGTGCGAACTGGTAGGAACCCACCTCTGTCTGGGAAGCACCTGGTCTCCCTATTGACATAACTGGCCTCCGTACCTCAGAATTGCTGGTTCTTGCCCCCCTTCCTTCCTTCCTTCCTTCCTTCCTTCCTTCCTTCCTTCCTTCCTTCCTTCCTTCCTTCCTTCCTTCCTTCAATGGGTTCTTGGCCAGCATCGCCCCGATTCCTGCCCCAGTGCAATTTCATCCACCACCCCCCTTCCCACGTCCTTCCTCCCCAGCCGCTGAGCGATGACGGAGCGAGGGAGGCATCCGGCTGGCTAAGCGGCTTACCTGCCCGTACAGGTTGCGAGGTGTTCAGCCGCCCCTGCCTCAAACCTCTTCCCCGCGTTCTCACAAGCCCGGAGCCCCGGGGGGCAAAGCGAGGCAGGCTGCAGCCTGTCTTCTCCCCCTCCGCGGCGGTTGGCTGGCACCAGCCGCGGTGGCGAAGGAAGTGGGCGAAGAGGGAGCAGGTGAGAGGGAGGAACAGGTGAGCCGAAGAGCCTCCGGAGGTTTCGACGGGGGTCCTCCTGCCAGCCTCCAACTGCTCCAGAAATGCCAGTCCCGAGATGCCAGGGTGCCCTCGGGGAGCCCGTAAAACGCAGCTGCCAAACAGGCAGAGCCAGACACGGCCTGGGCTGATGTTCGCGCTGCCAGCCACGACTTGCTGGCCCGCTCTCGGCAGAGATACCCATACAGGCAGTCCTCGACATACGACCCCAACCGAGGCCAAATTTTCCGCTGCTGTAAGGCAGGACAAGGTGAGGTCATTTTTATCACCTTTCTTGCCACCGCCGTTAAGTGAATCCCCGCAGTGGTTAAAAGTCATCTGCACGGTCGTTCAGTGGGCTTCCCCACTGATTTTTGCTGGGGATCCCATGACCCTACACTACGACCGTCATAAATGCAAGCTGGTTGCCAAAGCCCGTGAATTCAGGCGACGGGGATTCTGCAACGGTCGTTAAGTGTGAAAAACGGCCGTAAGTCACTTTTCCCCCGACGCATTTGTCGTTTTGAATGGGCGAAGGATACCGGGATATAGAGCCGAGGTGGCGCAGTGGTTAAATGCAGCACTGCAGGCCACTTCAGCTGACTGCTATCTGCAGTTCGGCGGTTCTAATCTCACTGGCTCAAGGTTGACTCAGCCTTCCATCCTTCCGAGGTGGGTGAAATGAGGACCCAGACTGTGGGGGCGATTTGCTGACTCTGTAAACCGCTTAGAGAGGGCTGAAAGCCCTATGAAGCAGTATATAAGTCTAACTGCTATTGCTATCTGTCTGTCTATCTATCTATCTATCTATCATCTATCTATCTATCTATCTATCTATCTATCTATCTATCTATCTATCTATCTATCATCTATCAATCTATCTGGGTGAAATGAGGACCCAGACTGTGGGGGCAATATGCTGACTCTGTAAACCGCTTAGAGAGGGCTGAAAGCCCTATGAAGCGGTATAGAAGTCTAACTGCTATTGCTATTGCTATCTCTGATGCCAAAACAAAGCATGTTAGGATTTAGGATTGCTGGCCGGGGAATTCTGGGAGTTGAAGTAAACCCATCTTAAAAAGGGCCGTTGCTTGAAAGGATTTGGTCTCGGGGCATTATGGAAATTTCAACAACAAAAAAAATGCATTAATCTATCCCCCAGGTCACAATTGGGGTGCCAACAAGAGCTCTTTTGGCGACGCCTCATGCAACACCCCCAAATTTGGGCAAAATGGCATCCACAAAACATTCCCCCCACAATCCCTTCGCCACACCCACAAACACGGGACGTCTGAATCAAAACACAACGGGCAAAAAGAGAATATTACAGTATATTACAATGCAAGTTACATTCCGTCGGCCCGAGAGGTTTCTTTCTGCAGAAAAAAAAGGGGGGGGCTGTGTCCATCTCCCCCCCACACACACCCCTCCCAGGCACCCTCTGGCTGGACCGGACTACAACCCCCCATGCTCCCCAGCCGCTCCAAATCAGAGCCCCGAGGTTGGCGCCTGGGATGGGGGGGTGAGAAGCCACCGAATATTAAGTGGGGGTGGTGCAGGGTGCATGGGGAGGGGGGGTGGCCCCTCCGCCTTGCAGTCCCATTTGGGGAGGGGGGTGTTGCTTGCCAAGGTGGCGCAGTGGTTAAATGCAGCACTGCAGGCTACTTCAGCTGACTGCAGTTCTGCAGTTCGGCGGTTCAAATCTCACCGGCTCAGGGTTGACTCAGCCTTCCATCCTTCCGAGGTGGGTAAAATGAGGACCCAGATTGTTGTTGGGGGCGATATATGCTGACTCTGTAAACCGCTTAGAGAGGGCTGGAAGCCCTATGAAGCGGTATATAAGTCTAACTGCTATTGCTATTGCTATTGCCAGACGTAGCCCATCGGTGGGCAGATGTGCGCCCGGTCAAATTATTTCCAAAGATCAGGCGCTTATTTGCTCTTGCAAACGCAGCTTCTTTGGGGGATGTTGTGTTGCCTGATCAGGCATAGGAGAGCCCAGAGACCCTCCCTCACCCTTCAGGTCTTTCCCTCCTAGCTGATGGGCCGGCAGCTAGACCAGTGGTACATCTGCCTGGGAAGACAGGAAGGCTTGAAGGCGGGTGTCGTCCACTCGCTTACGGAGAGAATCAGAAGGAAGGCTGGGATCAGGTCCTCTGTTCCGCAGGAGAAGCGCCCACCGGTGCCCACCACTCCTCCGCCATCCCCTTCTGGTCAGAGAGGCGGCCTGGCTAAAACCGGGCCGGCGTTCAACCGGTTGATCTTGGCCCTCTCCTGGTTGGAGATGTCCACCTTGGAGAGCTCGGGAGAAGGAGGCACTCCGGCAGGGAGCCCCGCCATCCCTCGCTCGGCCTCCCCCTGGGTGAGGTTGCGGATGAGATGGACGGCGTCCGGCCGCAGGCTGTTGTTGGCCGGAGGCTCTGTTTGACCGGGGACTCTCGGCGGGAAGCGGTATTGAAGGCAAAGCATCGTGAGCAGCACCAAAACAGGGAGCCCTCCGGCGAGGAGGAGGAACGGAAGGAGGACGGCAGACAGGAAGGCTGCGTTGGTTTCTCCTAAGGGAAGCATATTTGGAAAAGAGTGTTGGAAAAGGGACCTTGGAGGTCTTCTAGTCCAACCCCCTTGCTCAGGCAGGAAACAATATACAAATAGTTCTCCAATCCCTTCTTAAAGACCTCCAGTTTTTAAGCACTCACAACTTCTGGTGGCAAGTTGTTCCACTGGTTAATTGTGCTCACTGTCTAAAAGTTTCTCTTTAATTCCAGATTGCTTCTCTCCTTGATTAGTTTCCACCCATTGCTTCTTGTCCTGCCCTGAGGTGCTTTGGAGAATAGCTTGACTCCCTCTTCTTCGGGGGCAGCCCCTCAAATATCTCCCGTCACCCCGAGTCCTTCTTTTTATGAAAACAAATTTTCTTTTTACCCAATTCCATCCTGATTCCGAGCAGCCTACCCCACAAAGCTACTAAAAAAAGAATTCTACAAAAATATTATGACTGGAAAAGCAGCCGCCATCGTCAAACCCTCAAAAGGAGCCGAGGTGGTGCAGTGGTTAGGGTGCAGTACTGCAGGCCACTTCAGCTGACTGTGATCTGCAGTTCAGCGGTTCAAATCTCACCGGCTCAAGGTCGACTCAGCCTTCCATCCTTCTGAAGTGGGTGAAATGAGGACCCGGACTGTGGGGGCAAGTTGCTGACTCAATTTGCTAAAAATCTGTAAACCGCTTAGAGAGGGCTGAAAGCCCTATGAAGCGGTATATAAGTCTAATAAATAAATAAATAAAATAAATAAATAAAAGGGGGACAAGCGATCCTCTAAGATTAGGGAGAAGAGCCAGATTTTAAGGGTTTGCCCAAATAAATTTGGGTGGAGGGTCATACCAATTGGTATTAGAGATGTTTTCTATTGGCGGTTGTAAATCAGAATTTCTCAACCTTGGTCCCTGGAAGATAGGTGGACTTCAACTCCCAGAATTCCCCTCTGCTGGCTGGGGATTTCTGGGAATCGAAGTCCGCCCAACTTCCTTCCAGTAGTTGAGAAACACAGAAGATCGGCATGAATGCCCAGATCTGCCAACGCTGCAACTTTCAACTGCCTGCGGAGTGCTTTTTGGCTGGGGAGACCCTCCCCCTGCCCAGGACCCACCTTTGCACCCCTCGCCCAAGCAGGGGTCTTGCAGGGTCTGACACGGAGCACCTTCAGGGCACAAGCAGGTGTAGCTTCCTCCTCCATCTTGGCAGATGGCACCTTTGGGGCAAGGATTCGGGGAGCACAGGTGGGCAGTGACCTGCGGGAGAGAGTTGGAGGAGGGGGGTGGCAGGGAGAAAGAGGGGGGGGGGATAGTCATTCATTATCTGTGAAAACAGGTGTGGGAGGGGGGCCCATTGTTTTACTCTTCCCGGCCTCTCCGCTCCAGATGTCTGTGCATTATGGGGCCTGGGGAAGGCGACTCACAAGCCAGTTTGGTCTAAGTGGAGAGGCACCGGGCTAGGAACCAGAAGACAGTGAGTTCTAGTCCTGCCTTAGGCACAAAATCCCAGCTGAGCAGGTTTCGGCCAATCACAATGGAGATTGGGAGTTCTAGTTCTGCATTAGATACGAAAACCGGCTGGGTAAATTTGTGCCTCTCACACCCAGGAGTGAGTAGCACAGGAATAAATTAAGATTAAGAATAAAAGTCAGTTGGGAGACGTTGCGTCAAAGACTAGGAGACGGTGAATTCTAGTCCTCCCTTAGGAATGAAAGCTGGCTGGGCGTCTTTGGCCCAAACACTAACGAGGCGGTGAGTTCTAGCCCCACCTTAGGCATGAAAACTGCCTGGTAACTTTGGGCCTATCACCAGGAGACAGGGAGTTCTAGTTCTGCCTCAGCCACGAAAGCCAGTTGGGTGAGTCAATCACCAGGAGACAGTGAATTCTAGCCCTGCCTTAGGAATGAAAGCTGGCTGGGTGCCTTTGGGCCCATCACCAGGAGACCGGGAGTTCTAGCCCCACCTTAGGCATGAAAGCCGACAGGATGACTTTGGGCCAATCACCAGGAGACTGGGAGTTCTAGTCCTGCCTTCAGCGTGAAAGCTAGCTGGGCGCCTTTGGGCTTCCTCTCAGCCCAACCTACCTCGCAAGGTTGTTGTGGTGGGGAAAAGAGGGGGAGGAGGGATTATTAAGTATCTTCACTGAAGTCATTTGTAAGAATAACACAAGCAGCATACAAATGCATAAATCAGTGTTTCTCAACCTTGGCAACTTGAAGATGTCCGGACTTCAACTCCCAGAATCCCCCAGCCAGCATTCGCTGGCTGGGGGATTCTGGGAGTTGAAGTCCGGACATCTTCAAGTTGCCAAGGTTGAGAAACACTGTCCTAATCACTGCTGGGGAATTCTGGGAGTTGAAGTCCGGACATCTTCAAGTTGCCACGGTTGAGAAACACTGTCCTAACCACTGCTGGGGAATTCTGGGAGTTGAAGTCCGGACATCTTCAAGTTGCCAAGGTTGAGAAACACTGGCATAAATGAAACGGAGGAACCCCCCTCCCGCCTGGCCCAACAATCCCTGGGATTTTGCAGCGTTTCCACCACCCCCACCACCACCCCGGGTTCAATTACCTCGCACCACTTCCCGCTAAAGCCCAGAGGGCATCTGCAAAAGAAGGTCCGGTTCTCCGCCTGCTGGCACTGCCCGCCGTGCAGGCAGGGGGCATCTCGGCAAGACCTCTGCTGGCTCTCGCACTCGGCACCCGTGTACCCTGGTTGGCACAAGCAGCTCTGCCTGCCAGCCTCCACCTGTGGGGGGGGGGAAGGGGTGAAAAGAAGGGGGGGCGGGAGGTCAGGGCAACGAGCAGAGCGGGATACGGGCAGTCCTCGGCTTACGGCCGCAATGGACCCCCCAAATTTCTATGGCTAAGTGGGAAATTTGTTCAGTGAGTTTTGCCCCTTTACGAAGAGGGGGAAAGCAGGATATAAAACTATAATCTTCTTTAATTATCCTAAGATTGCAGATTTTTACACACAGACCTGGCAGGCGCCTCCGTTTCGGCATCTCTTTTGGCACAAATTCATCCCTGCGCAGAAAGTGGATTAAAAAAAGAGAGAGATTATTGATTGAAAGAACCTTGAAAGCTGCAATTAAAGAACCAGTTATTTAGACGGTTTTGCCTCGAGGGTTTCTAGGTCTCTTGAGGCTGAGAACCCGGCACCCTCTTCCTCCGATCTTTTCCTGCTACAACGACCCTGGGAGGTCGGCCTAAGGGCCGATCTGACACCAAGTCTCTCCAATTTTCATCCATTTCATTTAAGAGCCTTCTTTCCCCAACTTGGCAACTTTAAGATGGGTGAAGTTCAATCCCCAGAATTCTAGGAATTGGAGTTCACACATCTTAAAGCATGTTGGTTGGGGAATTCTGGGAGTTGAAGTCCATCTACCTTAAAGCTTATTAGCTGGGGAATTCTGGGAGTTGAAGTCCATCTACCTTAAAGCTTATTAGCTGGGGAATTCTGGGAGTTGAAGTCCATCCACCTCAAAGCTTATTAGCTGGGGAATTCTGGGAGTTGAAGTCCATCTACCTTAAAGCTTATTAGCTGGGGAATTCTGGGAGTTGAAGTCCATCTACCTTAAAGCTTATTAGCTGGAGAATTCTGGGAGTTGAAGTCCATCTACCTTAAAGCTTATTAGCTGGGGAATTCTGGGAGTTGAAGTCCATCTACCTTAAAGCTTATTAGCTGGGGAATTCTGGGAGTTGAAGTCCATCTACTTTAAAACTTATTAGCTGGGGAATTCTGGGAGGAGGAGGAAGAGGAGGAGGAGGACTGTTGGGTCCCTGGTACTCTTTGAGCTTGGAGGTTTTCTTGTAGACGTCTCATGACCCAACTAGGGAACATCATCAGTGCTATGTAGCTCAACTCAACTAACTCATTCAAGTTTTTGATCAAACAAGGATTGGAAGTGAGTTTCCCAGGGCTGCCCATCGGACCCTCTTCTCTAATGCCATATGCAGGTGACCACAGAAAGGACAGGTCTTTAAAAAATGCCCCTGGCTGGGTGGTCCTTTCCGTTTCTCCCCGGCCTCTCCAGAATGCCCAGGAGGTTTGGAAAACCCCTCACCCGCCCGCCCCCCCAGATCCCACGTCTTTTGCCATCCCTGGCTGGCTTCCTCTCCTCACCATTCTGGCAGTTACGCCCACCAAATCCTTCCGGGCAAAGGCACTCGTATTCATCCGGTTCCTTGTTGGAGCAGGTGCCCCCATTCTGACAGGGGCGCTGAGATCCACAATAATTCAGGTCTGAGCAAGAAGGGAGAAGAGGGAAGGGTTTGGGGGGGATCCGATCCAAGGCTGCCCCGTTCCGCCTGGATCCAGAAAAAGGCGCCACTCTGGGTCACCCATCTCCCTGCCAGCTTCTGGCTGAAATGCCGCCCATATAGGAGCCGAGGTGGCACAGTGGTTAGGGTGCAGTACTGCAGGCCACTTCAGCTGACTATTATCTGCAGTTCAGCGGTTCAAATCTCACCGGCTCAGGGTTGACTCAGCCTTCCATCCTTCCGAGGTGGGTAAAATGAGGACCTGGATTGTTGTTGGGGGCGATATGCTGACTCTGTAAACCGCTTAGAGAGGGCTGAAAGCCCTAGGAAGCGGTATATAAGTCTAACTGCTATTGCTATTGTGGTTGGCGCAACCTTCTCCAAAGGTTAGTGTGGGAGGGGGGAAGGACCACCAAGGACTTTCTTGTTAAAATTGTCCCAGCTTCTCTTATTTCCTTCCTTTTGAATAAATAAATAAATCCTCAAAGTAATTAATTGGGAAGCCATTACAGGTAGTCCTCGACTTACGACCCCGATTGAGCCCAGCATTGATGTTGTTCAGTGAGACGTTTGTGCTTCCCCCATTTTACGTTTGCTACATTAGTTAAACCACTGGAGCGATTTGTTTAACCCCTGTGGCAAGAAAGCTGGTAAAGTTGGGTTCAATTCACTTAATAACCGCCTTGCTTAGTGACGGAAATTCCTGTCCCCTTGGGCTCATAAGTCGAGGAGTATCTCGGTTTCCCCCTTAACTTATTTTAGCAAGGATAACAAGCATTGATTGAAAATGGACGTTCCAAGCTAGCGCCCTCTGGTGGTGTGGATGTGAACTTTCACCCTCACAAACCCCCTTGATCAGGTGGGCCAGCTGGGGGGTCTCCTTTTGAAGGAGGGGGAGAGGAAGGAAAATGAGTTGGGGGTCTTTGGCTCCTCCTACTTTGCTGCAAGCTAAACTAGCCATCATTGCAATAGTAAGGAAAAGGGCAGCAACACAAACCATGGTTTGAAACTGGTTTACGAGTTTGTTTGGTGGTGGTTTGAATTTACACTGGCCCTGAAAAGAAGGGATTGATAGCCGGTCCTCACACTTATGACCATTGCAGGGTCCCTGCAGTCATGTGACCACCGTCTGGCACCTTCCTAGCCAGCTTCCAGCCGGCATGGAAGGTCATCAGTCCCAGTCTCACTTAATGACCGCATCAAAAAGGTTGTCAAAACCAGGGTGCAGTTGTGTGATGTCTCACTTAATGACCTCACCACGTAACAACTAATTTTTCCCATCCCAATTGCGGTCGGAAGTCGAGGACTCTCCGGAATTGGGGACCACCATGTTGAATGGAGGCTGGTTGCAAAATAGAGGGAATCCTCAAGTTACGACCACGATGGAGCCCCAAATTTCTGTTGCTAAGGGAGACATTTGTTAAGTCAGTTTTGTCCCATTTTACGACCTTTCTTGCCACGGTTGTTAAGTGAATCACAACAGTTGTTTAGTTATTTAGTTATTTAGTTAGTTGTTTAGTTGTTTAGTTATTTAATTAGTTAGTTAGTTAGTTGTTTAGTTAGTTATTTAGTTATTTAGTTATTTAGTTAGTTGTTTAGTTATTTAGTTATTTAGCTAGTTAGTTAGTTAATTAGTTAGTTGTTTAGTTATTTAGTTATTTAGCTATTTAGCTATTTAGCTATTTAGCTATTTAGCTATTTAGTTTACTTACTTAGTTAGTTAGTTAGTTGTTTAGTTGTTTAGTTAGTTATTTAGTTATTTAGTTAGTTGTTTAGTTATTTAGTTATTTAGCTAGTTAGCTAGTTAGCTAGTTGTTTAGTTGTTTAGTTGTTTAGCTATTTAGCTATTTAGCTATTTAGCTATTTAGTTAGTTAGTTAGTTAGTTAGTTAGTTAGTTAGTTAGTTAGTTAGTTAGTTAGTTAGTTAGTTAGTTAGTTAAGTGACTCTGGCGTCCCCACTGAGTTTGCAGGTCAGAAGGTTGTAAAAGTGGATCACGTAATTCCGGGATGCTGCAACAGTCATAAATATGAACCTGGCCAGAAGGATGCGACAGTCGTTAAGTGTGAAAAATGGTCCTAAGAGACTATTTTCAGGGCTGTTGCAACTTCACTAAACAAACTTTTGTAAATGGAGGTTTTGCCTCTTGGGGGAGAGTCTCCGCTGCCCCCTTTCTTCCCATCTCAACACAGGGACCCCCTGAGCAGGGCCGAGGAGGGGACGGGGGCTCACCCTTGTCACACAGAAGCCCCCCCCAGTTGGTCTCGCAGTCGCACTTCCAGGGCACGGTGCAGCTCCCGTGGACGCAGCCCGGGAAGAGCAGACACCGGTCACAGTGCTCGCCCGTCCAGCCGTAATGGCACCTGAGAAGGGAAGGGGGGGTTATTGCACAGCCAATGGCCTTGAAATTGGGGGGGGTGGGGGGAGCAGCTAGGTCAGACTTGCCCCAATCTGATCCTGTAAAACAGGGCCCCCAACCCCTGGTCTGTGGCACTGGCACCAGCCTGTGGCATGCCCAAAATTGGTCAGCGCAAACCAGCGAAGCCCCATCCGTGGGACGCAGCCAGCACGCAAAACTGCGTATGTCCCTTGCACCCCCCCCCCAGTCCTCCGAGCAACCTCTCTCCAGCTGGGGGATTCTGG
Source organism: Thamnophis sirtalis (assembly GCF_051295495.1). Classification (NCBI taxonomy): domain Eukaryota; kingdom Metazoa; phylum Chordata; class Lepidosauria; order Squamata; family Natricidae; genus Thamnophis; species Thamnophis sirtalis. Next base: position 1,760,808 of record NW_028261393.1, read on the forward strand.
GAGTTGAAGTCTTAAAGTTGCCAAGGTTGACGAGGTCGAGGGCATGAGGCAGGGGTGGCCGAACCTGGGAACTTTAAGACTTGTCAACTTCTTAGAGAGAGAAGAAGAGAGAAGGGAGAAAAGGAAGACGAAAGCACCAAGAAACCTCTGGCTGGGGAATTCTGGGAGTTGAAGTCCACAAGTCTTAAAGTTCCCAAGTTTGGACACCCCTGGCATAAGGAACGTCCTTGAAGGACAGGAAGAAGGCTTGCTACCAAAGACAGCGGTCGGATAACAGGGCGTTGGGCCCCAGCCGAGAAAGTAATGTGAAAAAACGTTTCCAATAAGCCCATTCGGATGGCAAGATTCAGCTGCTAATGTGACCTCACAGGAAAGATGGACTTGGCCCCCATAATGGTGCTTCTTGTCTGGACAATCTCGAAGAGCTCAGCCCCCACCCCTCATAACATCATGGGCGCCCCACTCCCCCCAATCTTCCTTGCACTCCCGTTCCACGAAGGAAAGGCATGTTTTTCTCGCCGGATTGTGCGGCAGGAGTACGACCAACTAAACCAGCATCAGACCAAGATTTGGGAACTTGCTGGCCCCCAGTTTCATCGTTGCTGGCTAAGTGAGGGCTTGAGGGAAGGCCCAAGGGTCAGAACCCCCTCCCCCCCCCCTGCTTGCTTCTCACCTGCACTCCCCAGGCACCTCGCAAAAGCCGTGCGTCTTGTGGCAGCCCGGACGACAAACAGCTGCAACAGAGCACAAAGAGGGGGGTTTGCAACATCGGGCGAGGCTCCCGAGTGGGTCTTGAACGCTGCTGCAAGGACATGGCTGCGCCCTTCTTGGGGGGGCGCACCTGAATGATCCTTCAGGTATGGTGGTGAGAGACCTGGCCTACCTCAAAGGGCTGGCAAGGAGGGAGCGAAGGGAGGGGATTTGCACCGGTGAGGAAAGTCCTTGTTTTGGTGTTGGAGGGAAGGATTGAAAGGACGCAGGGATGGGGCCGCCCAGCCTGAAGACCCTACAGGATTTCGCATCGCTAGGTGTGCGCGGAGAAGGGAGAGGGGCCGGTCTACCTGGCCACAGGTGAGATCGGGGGTTAAGGAAGGGAGGCTAGAGCCAAGGTGGCACAGTGGTTAAAGTGCTGTACTGCAGCCACTTCAGCTGACTGTTATCTGCAGTTCGGCGGTTCAAATCTCACCGGCTCAGGGTTGACTCAGCCTTCCATCCTTCCGAGGTGGATGAAATGAGGACCCAGACTGTGGGGGACTCTGTAAACCGCTTAGAGAGGGCTGAAAGCCCTATGAAGCGGTATATAAGTCTAACTGCTATTGCTATCTATCTATCTATCTATCTATCTATCTATCTATCTATCTATCTATTCTATCTATATCTATCTATATCTATCTCTCCCTCCCTCCCTCTATATCTATCTCTCCCTCTCTCTATATCTATCTATCTATCTATCTATCTATTATCTATCATCTATCTATCTATCTGGGTGAAATGAGGACCCAGATTGTTGGGGGCGATATGCTGACTCTGTAAAACCGCTTAGAGAGGGCTGAAAGCCCTATGAAGCGGTATATAAGTCTAACCGCTAACTCTGTTTTTGAGGTGGACTATCAGGTTGCCGCATCTCAAGGACAGTGAGACACAGGGACATCCTCCAGATGTCAAAAAAACATCAAGGTGGCAGCTGGGAACATGTGATGAAGCCCCACCCGCCCTTTTAATGCACAGGGGACCCACAGAAATACAGGGGGTGGGTTGGGGATGCAGCTACTCCCATCATTTTGATCTGTTGGTCTATTCCCCGTCTCAGCAATAGCAATAGCAATAGCAGTAGACTTATATACCGCTTCATAGGGCTTTCAGCCCTCTCTAAGCGGTTTACAGAGAGTCAGCATATTGCCCCCAACAATCCGGGTTCTCATTTTACCCACCTCGGAAGGATGGAAGGCTGAGTCAACCCTGAGCCGGTGGGATTTGAACCGCTGAACTGCTGATCTAGCAGTAGCCTGCAGTGCTGCATTTAACCACTGCACCACCGTGGCTCAGAAAAATGTCCACAATTTCCCCTCCCTTGCATCCATCTTTTTTGACACTCCCCCAAGATACCTTCTGGGGGGGAGGGGGGGAATTGGAGCAGGATAACCACAGCAATGGGGCAGCCTGCCCTTTTCTAGACCCTTATTTCTCGCCCTGCCCCGCGCCAGCCCGCCAGCCCCGGAACATACCCCGCTGGCACTTGTTTCCCGTCCAGCCGTCCAGACAGACCTTGTTGCCGGCCGCGTCACAGCTGTGGTGCCCGAAGAAGTCGTCGCGGGGCCTGCAGAGCAGGTTGCACGAGGGCCCGTAGTAGTGCTCGTGGCAGCGCACCCGCAGCCGGCACTCCAGCAGGGCGCTGCGCCCGCGATGCCCTAAACGCTGCCAGCCGTCGCCTGGGTTCACCATACCCGAACGGGTCACCCTCTCGATCAGCTGCCCGGAGCCTGCCAAGGAAGGGGAGGAAGATGAAGGTGGGGAGGGGGGGGTCCTGTTCTCCATCACCACCACCACCTCCACATCTGGTGGGAGGCACAAAACCCAAAGAGCCAGCAGCCCCCGGAGAAAAAAGCCGGCGGCGCCTGCATCATACAGTGCGCGGACTGCCACAGTCACTACGAGACAGAAGATTTGCGTCCGTGGACACCACCAACAAGCAGTCAGAAGACAGGGTGAAAACACCTTAACTGCACAACACACGGACAAAGGTCACCATAGTTTCAACTAGGAGCATCCTGGACCCATTAAGTTCAAGAACAACAAGGGGATTTCTGGAAGGTTGGCATTCAGACGAATCGGCCATCAACAGGCACACAGAGATGAACCACATTTACACACCTTTCAAAAGAGGCAATTAAAAAAGAAAAAAAGGCAAAAAAGACCACAACACCTCAGCTGGGTAATGAAATGTCTGCAACTGGGAGTCTAGGAGCATCCTGGACCCATTAAGTTCAAGAACAACAAGGGGATTTCTGGAAGGTTGGCATTCAGACAAATCGGCCATCAACAGGCACACAGAGATGAACCACATTTACACACCTTTCAAAAGAGACAATTAAAAAAGAAAAAAGGCAAAAAAGACCACAACACCTCAGCTGGGTAATGAAATGTCTGCAATGTCTCCTCCTCCTCCTCCTCCTCCTCCTCCTCCCCCCCCCCTGCAATCCCCCCTCCCTTCTAGCACTCATGATGTTCCCTAGTTTGGTCACGAAACGTCTGCAAGAAAACCAACAAGCTCAGAGAGCACCAAGGAAGCCACAGTCCTTCTCTTTCTCCTTCTCCTCCTTCTCCTTCCCCTCCTCTTCCTCTCCACAAAACCCACTCCCTTCTAGCACCAATTATGATCTAGTTGGGTCATGAAATGCGTGCACGAAAACAGCCAAGCTCAGAGCGCACCAAGGACCTGGGAGTTACAAAACTGACATATTCAATCCAATTCAAACGGATCATCAAACGGTCCGAAATCCGGAACTTGGTTCTCATCGATGTTGACAGCTGCCAAGACTTTTATACCAGTAGAAATGGAGAGAATGGAAGAATGGATGGAAAAAAGCGATGGCGTTTTTTCAGAGCGGGCAGAGTTAATTGTTTAATTAAAGAGAAGGAGTTATCTAGTTTTGTTTCCATTTGAAAAACCGCTTCTGGACTTTATGCTCGAAAGAGAAAACAAAATTAAATTTTGATTTTAGGTTTTGGAGGACTAGATTAACTTGGCTATTATAGAAACGGCTTCTATTTCCTGCAAATGTAAGGCAAGAAGCTGAGGATGGATCTGTGTTTTACTGCACCCGAATAGAGTAAAAAAATAATAATATCCCTGCATTGTTTTGCTCCGTGTTTCTTCTTATCCTGCATCCCTTCCCTTTTTCCCGCTTTCATTTTCACCTATGTTTTATACCTTAATCATAAACTCAATAGTCCCAAACATTTTGAGTGCCCCGGGGCCGAGCTGCAAAGGAGCACAAATTACCAGTCCACAACAAGGCTGACACACCGCCTGCCACTGCACCACCAGGGGTGAAAATTTAAACTCATTTACCCACCCGCTCCCTCCCCCTGCATCTGCCGTTGTCCCCCGTCCCCGGAAAGCCATCAACGAGCCCTCTCTTCCGGCTTATTCCTGGCAACTGCTATTTCAGAGGTAGACTGCCACCCTCCATGGAAGTTCCAGTTTTTACGGGCCAGAGGCCAGTGACTAGTCCAGGGCTCAGGGATCAGGAATGTAGCTGAAAGGAGAAATGAAAGCCCAGAGCTACAATTATTGTTCTCACAATCTTTCCTACGCAGCTAACAACTAGTTCAGCCACTTCCTAACTGGAATATATATATATATATATATATATATATATATATATATATATATATATATATATATATATATATATATATATATATATATATATATATATATATATATATATATATATATATATATATATATATATATATATATATATATATATATATATATATATATAAATATAAATATATAAATATATATATATAAATATATATTTATATATATATAAATATATATATATATAAATCCAGGTGTGCTGAACCTCCCATCTTTTCCTACTTGCTCCAGTAGAGGGTTCTGGCCAGTACGGCTCAGTACGGGCATAGTTTCGTTTCGTTTTATTGAGCTTGTATGCCGCCCACTCCCGAAGGACTCCGGGCGGCGTACAATAAAACAAGGGAAGGGGATAATACACAAGACAACATATTAAAATATACAACAGTCACAATTTCCGAGGGGCTGGATATTTCGAAAGCCCCCCGGCCTGCTGGAGCAGCCAGGACTTAACGGCTTTGCGGAAGGCCGGGAGGGTAGTGAGGGTCCGGATCTCCACGGGGAGCTCGTTCCAGAGGGCTGGAGCTGCAACAGAGAAGGCTCTCCCCCGGGGAGTCGCCAGCCGACACTGGCTGGCAGATGGGATCCGGAGAAGGCCTAACCTGTGTGATCTAATCGGTCTATGGGAGGTGATCGGCAGGAGGTAGTAGATGGGAGCACGAGCCACCAAACTGGTACGGTGATTTGTTTACACACACACACCCACTCCCCTGCCGTTCCATACCTATTTTTAATAGGTGTGGAGCCTGCGCGACCTCCGAGGAGCAGCTGGGTGTGGCAGGGGCGGTGGCGTGTGCATGCACAACCAGGACGCCGAGCCCTGTGCACAGAGTGTACCGGTAGCGACGGGGAGAGGGATCCACCACAGCCTTGCACCCATCATCACAGGAGAAAAAGGACCTCTTACCTGGGCTGGTGACATCACTGGCGTTGACCGCGTCCCAGGCCTCCAGAACCAGAGAGTACGAGCGCTAGAAGGGACAAGGCAGAAGTTCACCAACACATTCCCCCGCCTGAACATCTGGAAACCCCAGATGTGGCACCCCCCATCTGCCCCCAACGGTTCCAGTTCTTTGCTCAGTTCTATATGCCAACTGACTGAAGGAGAACGAAACCCTTTCTACCATAAAGAGCCGAGGTGGCGCAGTGGGTAGAGTGCAGTACTGCAGGCCACTTCAGCTGACTGCTATCTGCAGTTCGGCGGTTCAAATCTCACCGGCTCAGGGTTGACTCAGCCTTCCGTCCTTCCGAGGTGGGTGAAATGAGGACCCGGATTGTGGGGGCAATATATGCTGACTCTGTAAACCGCTTAGAGAGGGCTGAAAGCCCTATGAAGCGGTATATAAGTCTAACTGCTATTGCTATATCAAAGCCAGACTTCCCACTCGGTTGAACTGGATGCAGAAAAATTAATTGATTAAGTAATAATAATGTAAAAAAAAAGTAGAATGATTGTGGCAAAAGAAAGCCACAAAGTTTAATCCCACAACATCTGGAGCACCAACTGAAGGGAGATTAGTCAGCTTCTCAGCTAGGTCTGTTAAGGTCCCTCAGAGTACCCCAAAACTTTGGCAACTTTGAGTCGGCTGGACTTCGAGTCCCAGAATTCCCCAGCCAGCCAGGGAATTCTGGGAGCTGGAAATCTACAGGTCTTAAAGTTACCAAGGTTGGAAAACACAGCTGGAGACCCTCGTCCAGAGCCAAAGGGAGGGAAGGAGGATTAGCAGTGGGAGTTCAGCCTGTGGCTTCTGCCTCCCAGCCATTTGCCTCCTTGCAGCAAATAGCAAACAGCCTGTTTCAGATTCAGATTCAGCACAGCCGGATTAAGCACAAGCAGATGACTGTCGGTTGGATCGGCCTCCCGATGCTACAGGGGTTCCCATATCCTATTGCTCCCATTTTTGGCCTCTGCCTGCCCCATTTTCTGCCCATTATTTGATTTGATTTGATTTGTCTTGTATGCCGCCCACTCCCGAAGGACTCCGGGCGGCTCACAACAGACAAGGGAAAGGGGGAAAACTAGACAAAGACAACACTTTAAAAACAAAACCACAACATTCACAATTTCCGTGGGGCTGGATATTTCACAGGCCCCCCCGGCCAGCTGGAGCAGCCAGGACTTGGTGGCTTTGCGGAAGGCCGGGAGGGTCGTAAGGGTCCGGATCTCGACAGGGAGGTCATTCCAGAGGGCTGGAGCTGCAACAGAGATTATGGTCTCCATTGTCCCAAAGATGGTTTGTTTTAGAAGGCAACTGAACTTTCTTGGTTTTTTCCGTTTGAAGAGGTTTCGCTTCTCATCCTAGAAGCTTCTTCGGCTCTGACTGGATGGTGGGGAAAGGAAGGGTTGATGCTCCTTGCAGACAGCTGGTCCTTTGCATCCTTTTGAGAGGGTCGTTGAGGCCACTTGGAGGTTTCTCTGTGTCCTCAGGGTCACCTGAGTGGTGCAAATGGTTCCCGCAGTCTGCAAATTTTCCCTCTGGAAATCCCCTCCTATTCCCACCCCATTCCAAGGGTCTTCGTCCCATATTGTATAGCTATATAGCAAATGACCAGCTGTCTGCAAGGAGCATCAATCCTTCCCATTCTCCACCGTCCTGTCAGAGCTGAAGAAGCTTCTTGGATGAGAAGAGAAACATCTTCAAAGAAAAAAGACAAGGAACTCCAGTTGCCTCCCAAAAGAAAAAGGCACCTTTGGGGAAAACCGTGTCTGGGATGACGGAGAATCTTCACAGATCTTCGTTGTTTTCCAATCTGCAACTTCTGGTTCAACGTTTCTTAACCTGGGTAATTTTGGTTTTTCGGGGGATGTGGCTTTACAGGTAATTCCCGGCATACGACCACAGTTGGAACCAGAATTTCCACTGCTAAGCAAGCCGGTTGAGCCGAGGTGGCGCAGTGGTTAGGGTGCAGTACTGCAGGCCACTTCAGCTGACTGCGATCTGCAGTTCGGCTGTTCAAATCTCACCGGCTCAAGGTCGACTCAGCCTTCCATCCTTCCGAGGTGGGTGAAATGAGGACCCGGATTGTTGTTGGGGGCAAGTTGCTGACTCAATTTGCTAAAAATTTGTAAACCGCTTAGAGAGGGCTGAAAGCCCTATGAAGCGGTATATAAGTCTAATAAATAAATAAATAAATCAAT
>NW_028261393.1:1946033-2070737 GCF_051295495.1 Thamnophis sirtalis
GGTTGCAGGAGTCAACGTTCATCATTCATCGGTCGTGGCTTGTTTGTGAGAGACACTTGGAGAAGTGATTTGCTTTCTGTAACCCTGATTCAAGGAGACACTTGGAGAAGTGAATTGCTTTGTAAGAGTTTTGTTTTGCATTCTGTTATCTTCTTGTCAGAGACTTTATTTATGTTTATTTTTGGGCTCACAGCCAGTCTGAGCCGAGGACTGATAAAGTGAGTTCCTTTTAAGTTTGTCTGCCTGTCGTCTGTTAACGAGCGAGGAAGGGGGGACAGAACAGTCACTCAGCTGGTTTTCATGCCCTAAGCCTAAAGCGGGACCAGAATGTAGTGTGACGGTGTCTCACATCTCCTCCTTTAACCTCTGTGGTTCAGGGTTCCTAGATATTTCATTTAATTAGCCCAGAGTGGGGATTATATGAGGAACCCCGATAATGTCCTTCTGCTTCTCCTTCTCTCCAGCGGAGCCGGTAACCTCCAGACTAAAACAGCTCCGGCTGCAGCGAGACGATTTCGAGATCCTAAAAGTGATCGGCCGAGGAGCTTTCAGCGAGGTGAGGAAGAAAGCGTTTCAGACTTGACCCTCCCGGGTTCTCGTGGCTATAAAGGGAAGGAGGGGAGACGCGCATTCAGGCCGGCAAGGTTGATGCCATCCTTCCGAGGCAGACCAAATGCCAGGTGCTCCTTCATTTAATAATCAGGAAAGAAACCACTCAACTCCGTTCTTAGAATTAAGTGTACTTTTACTAATTACAAACGATGAGTAGCAAAGCAAAGCTGAGCCTGAGTAAATTGGCGCGAAAGCAATGGATATCATGTATGATTCAATCCCCTCCCCTTGGCACCCCATTCCATAGTCCAATAATAATTCAACCAAGTCAGGTGGGAGATGTCTTTAAAAAGCATCATCAGGCTGGAATGCTGGACAGTTGGCCTTGGCGGGAAATGCCCTTCTTCCACATGTGCAGATAGATGGTCAGCTTCTAATAACAATCCTCCAGCACATAATGATTCCCCTCCCAAATACCATGCCCCCCCCTCCCCGTTTCAATGGCAGCCGAAAAGCAGCAGCGAAGCAGAGGCTGACACCAAATTTGGAAGCCAACGATGCATTAGCTAATACAGGGGTCTGACTTCCCACAAACCTCTGAAATAGAAAAGATCCTTGGCTCCATTTGTTGAAAAATGTATAGTTTTATTAGCGATCAGGCGTATAGCAAAGCTAGAACTGAGAATCGCGCGCCAAAATCCCCAAATTCTTCTCCCAGCCCTGTATCGCCCATCAGGTTCAGGCAAGATGTTTTCATTTTTTTTCTTTCTCTCTCTTTCTCAATCAAATACTTTTTTTATTTTCCATTTTCATAACATACAATCACATGTATACTATTACATAGCCAGTATCCTATTGTATTAAGTAGTAATTACATCTGTTCCTCTTGTCATCAACGCCCAGAAAGATAAAAACCCATTATTGGCTCTTCTGCTCTCCATACACCTCTTTCTTCTACCTCTCTCCTACCTCCTTTCTTCCCTCCATCCTCCTTTCCTACTCTACTTCCCCTTCCTTTCTCCTTCTCCTCTCTCTCCATTCCACTCCTCCTTCTCCTCCTCATCTTCCCCCCTTACCCTCTCTCCTATCCCTCTCTTCCTATCTTTCTTCTCTCATCTGTTTCCCGGTTCCACCACAACACCGCGGTAGACAAAAGCGCGGTTGACGAAAGCGTGTATGTGACGTCATCACAACGCGACGAAAAAGATCGAAAAATGTAAAAATAAAGCGAAAACCTTACCCTAACCCCCCCAAACCTAACCCTAAACCTAAACCTAACCCTAAACCTAACCCTAAACCTAACCCTTAACCCAACGAAAAACCTAACGCTAACCCTTAACCTAACGCTAAACATAACGCTAACGCTCTAAACCTAACCCTAACCCTTAACCTAACCCTAACCCTAACCCTAAACCTAACCCTTACCTTTATGTGAATCGGCTTGCTGTAATTTAATTTTTATTTCAATTTTTCGATCTTTTTCGTCGCGCTGTGATGACGTCACATACGCGCTTTCGTCGACCGCGCTTTTGTGGAACGCGGTTTTGACGGGTCACGCTGTTTCCCACTCTTCCTCTCATTGGTGTATTTCCGCTTCTGAGCAAACTCCAATCTATGTTGATGGTATTTATGCTTCCATATCCATATACTTAACATATCTTAGTTTTAAAGAAAAAATAAGAGAAGACAGTATACATGTGCAATCATATTACATTAAAATCTAACACCCCTCGTCAAGCCTAATATTCATCCCTCCCTCCCCCCTCCCCCCCCAGCCTTCCCTCCTCCGACTTCCCAGAACCCATACATGGTATAAATCTTTAACAGAAACAGTCTAAAATATATTGGGGGGAAAAGAATAAAAAATTGATAACATCTTTACATTGAACTTAGCTCCTCAAGATGTTTTCCTAACGGACTGTGCAAGGGTAGTTTGGTACGCGGTTCCCTCTTTCTTCCAGCTGGGTGACCTTGAGGCAGCTTCTCGAGGAGATGCAGCACTTACTTTTGCTTTCCCAAGCATTCCCCCCCCCCTTTTCATTCCCTCTCCCCACAGTTCACGGCAGTCTGTCTTCAAAGCACGAAGCGAGCAGAGAGTGGCAGCTGGCGACAGAACTTTTATCATTGGCTTTATCATGCACGCGTCTCCCTTGACTCTTTTACCTGCGCAGGTGGCGGTGGTGAAGCAGAAGAGGACCTCGCAGGTGTATGCCATGAAAATAATGAACAAATGGGACATGTTGAAACGGGGAGAGGTAAGAGGAGAGGCAGATCATTTCGACGCTCAATAAACCAATAAAAATCGCCTCGATTCGGGTTTTCCATACAGATTTTCTTAAGACATGGTGTTTGGTGTCCCAACTTTGGAGCCGAGGTGGCGCAGTGGTTAGGGTGCAGCACTGCAGGCCACTTCAGCTGACTGTTATCTGCAGTTCAGCGGTTCTAATCTCACCGGCTCAAGGTCGACTCAGTCTTCCATCCTTCCGAGGTGGGTGAAATGAGGACCCGGATTGTTGTTGGGGGCGATATGCTGACTCTGTAAACCGCTTAGAGAGGGCTGAAAGCCCTGTGAAGCGGTATATAAGTCTAACTGCTATTGCTATTTCCCACAGCGTAGCTTCCCACAACCGCAATTCAGACTGGAACGTCCATTGCTAGTCAAGATGTGCAGCCCAATTTTTACGAGCTTTTTTTTTTGTGCCACGGTTGTTAAGTGAATCAGGCAGTCGTTAAGTGAACTCGGCGTCCCCTCTTGACTTTGCTGGTAAAGAAGGTCTCAAAGGGGGAATCACATGACCTCGGGATGTATTATAAATACACCTCAGTGGCCAGGGGTGCCCAAATTTTTGATCGTGTGGCCACGGGGATGCTGCAAATAGTTGTGAAGTGTGAAAATTGGTGATTGTAACTTCAAATGGTCACTAAACGGATGCTTATAAGTTGAGGACTGCCTGTATTTCCCACGTTGATGGCAGGAAGGTTTTGTTTGACAGTAGGTGGCCCAAGACCAACTAGAACAGGGGTCTCCAACCTTGGCAACTTTAGGACTTGTGGACTTCAACTTCCAGAATTCTGGGAGTTGAAGTCCACAAGTCTTAAAATTGCCAAAGTTGCCTGAGGAATTCTGGGAGTTGAAGTCCACAAGTCTTAATGTGGCCAAGGTTGGAGACCTCTGAACTAGAGATCTGTAGATAGAGCCTCATTGTGCCCGTCACTGTACGAAGCAGGAGGTTTGACCCTCTCTTTGTCAATCTCAACTCCGCTGCTCCAGGTTTCCTGCTTCAGGGAAGAGAGGGACGTCCTGGTTAACGGAGACAAGCGCTGGATCACGCAGCTGCGTTTTGCCTTCCAGGACGAGAATTACCTGGTGAGTCCCACCTGGCTGATGGGAGCATCGTTTCCTTAGCATTTATGCAGATGTGGCTAACTTCGATTTATTTAGACCTCCGAGTCGCCTTATAGAGGAGATGGCCGGTATGAAAATGTAAAATATTGTAATATACTATGCTGTACTATATATATATATTCTACATCAGTGTTTCTCAACCTTGGCAACTTGAAGATGTCCGGACTTCAACTCCCAGAATTCCCCAGCCAGCTGGCTGGGGAATTCTGGGAGTTGAAGTCCGGACATCTTCAAGTTGCCAAGGTTGAGAAACACTGCTCTACATGGCACATTATATACTAACTACATAATATATTGCACATTGTATAGTATATAGTACATAGTATATAGTGCAAAGCATACGCTATATAGTATAGCATATAGTGGAGTGATGTGGTGGCCTAGAGGGGGAGTTCTCGCTTCCCAATCAGGAGGCCATGAGTTCAATCCTAGGTAGAGGCAAATACTTCTCTCTCTGGGCACAATGAGAATATATCTGCTGAACAAAACTCCGCATTGGCGACAGGAAGGGCATCTGGCCAGTAAACATTCAGCTGCACAGACTCCACCCTGCAAGGGATTATGGGGCCATTAAAAGGAGATGATAGTATAGAGGACTGTATTTTTCGGAGTATAAGATGCACCATGATTTTGAAGAAGTAATTTAAAAAAAAAAATTGCACTCTGCAGACCCCCCCCCCAAACCCTCTGCACACCTCGTTTTTTGTGGAGAGTTTGAGAGGCCCGCAAAATGCTTATGGGGGCTGGGGGGGGGCAAAAACAAGCAAGAAACGACCCCAGCGGCACTTGTAAGGCCTCCCAAACCCTCTGCAGGTCCATTTTGGAGAAGGGGGCGGGGTTTCGGGAGGCCAAAAATGCTGTATTCAGTGTATAAGACGCACCCAGATTTTCACCCCTCTTTTTGGGAGGAAAAAAGCTGTGCCTTATACTCCGAAAAATACGGTATGTAGCATAGAATGGACTATGTAGTCCAACCAACACTACGCTCTATTATCCCGTACTAATTGAGCCCGTGCTGTGATGGAGATGTCAATCAACCCGTCTAAGAACGCAACCCACCCCCCCTTAGATCTTCTCCTTCTGCCTTTCTCTAGTACCTGGTGATGGACTACTATGTTGGCGGTGACCTCCTGACCCTGCTGAGCAAATTTGGGGACCGCATCCCGCTGGAGATGGCCCGGTTCTACTTGGCCGAGATGGTGATGGCCATCGACTCCATCCACAGCATGGGTTACGTGCACAGGTAGGTAGCTCTGGGGGCCCAGGCGGATCTGCGGAGGCAGAGGCTGCTCCAATGCCGTGTTCGCCATCTTCAGGACACCCTTCTTCCCATGCACAGGCAGTCCTCACTTTACAGCAAATCTCTTTAGCGACCGTGCAGAGTTACAGGTGCACGAAAGGGACTTAGGATGACTTTTCACATGACCATTGCAGGAGCCGAGGTGGCGCAGTGGTTAAATGCACCACTGCAGGCTACTTCAGCTGAGTGCTAGTTCTGCAGTTCGGCTGTTCAAATCTCACCGGCTCAGGGTTGACTCAGCCTTCCATCCTTCCGAGGTGGGTAAAATGAGGACCCAGACTGTGGGGGCGATATGCTGACTCTGTAAACCGCTTAGAGAGGGCTGAAAGCCCTAGGAAGCGGTATATAAGTCTAACTGCTATTGCTATTGCTATAGAACTCACAGTCTCCTAGTGATTGGCCCAAAGTCACTCTGTTGATTTCCATGCCTAACGTAGGACTAGAACTGTGGTTAAATGCAGCACTGCAGGCTACTTCAGCTGACTGTTATCTGCAGTTCGGCTGTTCAAATCTCACCGGCTCAGGGTTGACTCAGCCTTCCATCCTTCCGAGGTGGGTGAAATGAGGACCCAGACTGTGGGGGCGATATGCTGACTCTGTAAACCGCTTAGAGAGGGCTGAAAGCCCTAGGAAGCGGTATATAAGTCTAACTGCTATTGCTATTGCTATAGAACTCACAGTCTCCTAGTGATTGGCCCAAAGTCACTCTGTTGATTTCCATGCCTAACGTAGGACTAGAACTGTGGTTAAATGCAGCACTGCAGGCTACTTCAGCTGACTGTTATCTGCAGTTCGGCTGTTCAAATCTCACCGGCTCAGGGTTGACTCAGCCTTCCATCCTTCCGAGGTGGGTGAAATGAGGACCCGGATTGTTGTTGGGGACAATATGCTGACTCTGTAAACTGCTTAGAGAGGGCTGAAAGCCCTATGAAGTGGTATATAAGTCTAACTGTTATTGCTATTGCTATCCTGATGAAAATTCAGACTGGCTCATATTTATGACAGTCGTGGGAACACCCTCCCGAAAATGCACCAGTTGAGAGCTGAAAAGAGATAACCACAACAACAGAAAAGGAAAGGGAGAGAGGAGGAGAGGGGAAAGGGGAGAGAAGGAAAAGAAGGGGAAAGGAGAGGAAGGAGGGAAGGGATGGAAAGAGAAGGAGAAAGGGTAGGAGGGGAAAGAAGAAGAGAGAGGAGTAGGGGAGAGGGAGGGGGAAGAAGGAAAGGGAAAGGAGAGGAGGGAGGGGGAAAAGATAATGAAAGTTAGGGGGGAGATAATACAAAATAGGTGTACAGAAAGACAACCCAGGATGTATATTTTAACTTTTTACATGGAAAAACAAACAGGTAAAAGTGATAAAGTTAAACAATAATTATGCCAATGTGGACCTGTAACTACATATAAGAGAATACAAATAAAAAAAACTTTTTATTAAAAAAAAACACATTTCTGATGGTCGCAGTGTCCCGGCATCACGCGGTCCCCTTTTGTGACCTACGGACAGGAAGCCCGATTCACTTAACAACCATGTGACTTAACAGCCGCTTAACACCTGTGGCAAGAAAGGCCATAAAGTGGGCCAAAGCTCACGTAACAAATGCCTTGCTTAGCGACATACATTTCGGGCCGTAAGTTGAGAGGATGAGCTGTACGTCCTGAGTTCACTCGTGGTTCTTCCCCCAAATCCTTCTTGGCAACCGTCTCCGTTCTCTCTCCGACAGGGACATCAAACCCGACAACATTCTCCTCGACCGGTGTGGCCACATCCGGCTGGGGGATTTCGGATCCTGTCTCAAGCTGCGAGAAGACGGGACGGTGAGGCTTCCAACCCTAGGAGTGTGGATTTTATGGGGGGAAACAACCATCATGGCTTAATGGTGGCCAAGGGGGCTGGTTTTGACCCCAAAGACCTTTCCGATTTCCTGTCAAAGCTACACACAAACTAGGATTGCCAACGGAGGGCCGGTGCTTCAAGGCGGTCTGGCAGGGACCGCTGGGAAAGACTCCCCCCCACCCCTCTGTGCCCCACTTGTGGGCTTTCCAAAGACCCACCCACCCACCCACCCACCCTCCAACCTGGGCCATATCGGACACCGGATGGGGCAGTTCGGACTCTGGTTCCGAGGTTCTCACCCCCATTCTCACGGTGGCAGGTCTGTTCCACAGTGGCCGTGGGCACCCCCGATTACCTCTCCCCGGAGATCTTGCGAGCAGTGGAAGATGGGCTTCATCCCTACGGCACGGAATGCGACTGGTGGTCTCTGGGCGTTTTCGCCTACGAGATGTTCTTTGGACACACACCCTTCTTTGCCGACTCCGTGGCGGAGACGTACGGCAAGATCCTGCACTTCAAGGTTGGTGGCCCGGAGGGCAGCCGAGTGGGTTGGGAGGGGTGGGCTTAACGTGCCCCGCGGCTGGACCCAGGTGTGAAGTTCTTGAGGGTGCCCTGCTCTACCAATTACCTCCACTCGACCAATTAGATCCCATAGATTAGGCCTCCTCCGAGTTCCATCAGCCGGTCAATGTCGACTGGCAACCACGCGGAGGAGAGCCTTCTCGGTGGCAGCTCCGACCCTATGGAACGAACTCCCCATGGAGATTCGTACCCTCACCACCCTCCAGGCCTTCCGCACAGCCCTTAAAACCTGGCTGTTCCGACAGGCCTGGGGTTAAAGATATTGACTCCACCCGAATTGTATGAATGTTGTGCTCTTAACGATGTATTGTTTTATGTGTTTAACATGGTTTGTCCTCCCTCCCCCTGAACTGTGAGCCGCCCTGAGTCCCCCCAGGGAAAAGGGCGGCATACAAATAAAATTATCTATCTATCTATCTATCTATCTATCTATCTATCTATCTATCTATCTATCTATCTATCTATCTATCTATCTATCTAATCTATCTATCTATCTATCTATCTATCTATCTATCTATCTATCATCTATCTATCTATCTATCTATCTATCATCTATCTATCTATCTAATCTATCTAATCTATCTATCTAATCTATCTATCTATCTATCTATCTATCTATCATCTATCTATCTATCTATCTATCTATCTATCTATCTATCTATCTATCTATCTATCTATCTATCTATCTATCGATTTTGTAGGGTGGCAACTCCTGGGGGCTCCTTGGTGGTCTCTGAGCTGGGTAGTTTTCCTGCAGACCGGTGGTGAAATCCCATTTTTTTTACTACCGGTTCTGTGAGCGTGGCTTCGCGGGCGTGGCAGGGGAAGGATACTGCAAAATCCCCATTCCCTACCCCCCCCCCCGCACTCTGGGGCCAGACAGAGACGGTTCTCCAAGCTACTCAAAATTTCCTCCAGAACCTGCTGAATTTCACCCCTGCTGCAGGCGTTTCACAACCCAACTAGGTAACATCATCAGTGCTAAAGGAGAACGGGGTTTGTGGAGGAGAAATGAGAGGTCCTTGTGTTCTCTGAGCTGGGTGGTTTTCTTGCAGACGTTACATTTTAGATTTAGATTTTTTAGATTTAAAGTTTATTTATATGCCGCCCTTTTCCCTGGGGGGACTCAGGGCGGCTTACAACTTAAAAAGGGGGGGGGGAGACAAACTTTTAACATATAAGACAAATACATAATTAAAACACAACATTCATACTATTCGGGCGGGTTGTAGTCTTAACCCCAGGCCTGACGGGATAGCCAGGTTCTGAGGGCTGTGCGGAAGGTCTGGAGGGTGGTGAGGGTATGAATTTCCACAGGGAGATCGTTCCACAGGGTCGGAGCCGCCACCGAGAAGGCTCTCCTCCGCGTAGTTGCCAGTCGACATTGACCGGCAGATGGGACTCGGAGGACCCAACTAGGTAACAACATCATTGCTGTGGGATCCTTGGTGCTCTCTGAAGGGGCTGGGTTTCTTCCAGGCGTCTCGTTACCAAACTAGCTAACGTCATCAGTGCATACCCCGTATACCCCGTTCTGCTTTCGCTTACTCGTGGCTCCCTCCTTTCTCCCAACCTTCATTTCTTTCCCCCCCCAAGGAGCATTTCCGCTTCCCCCTCTTGACCCCCGAGATCCCCCCGGAAGCCCAGGCCTTAATCGAAGGGCTGATCTGCTCCCGGGAGACCCGCCTGGGACGCAACGGGGTCCAGGACTTCAAGGAGCACCCGTTCTTCGTCGGCATCGACTGGCAGAGCCTGAGGGACTGCAGCCCGTCCTTCGTGCCCGAGTTCGCCAATGCCACGGACACTTGCAACTTCGACGTGGTGGACGACTGTCTCACCGACATGGTGAGAGGGGGAGGGGTACGTGACCTCTTATTTTTCTCTGCCCTTTCCCCCTCCGCTGCACCCGGGGAGGTCCCATTCCTTTCACAGGTAGTCCTCGACTTACAACCCGTTCATTTAGCGACCATTCAAAGCTTCCCCCGGCACTGAAAAATGTGGCTTAGGAGTGTCGTTGCCGCATCCCCTTGGTCACGTGATCAAGATTCAGGCAGCGGGACCAACTGACTCGTATTTATGACGGTTGCGGGGGTCATGCGATCCCCCCTGTCGTGACCTTCTGGCAATCAGAGTCAGAGGGGAAAGCCCGGTTCACTTAACAACCGTCTTACTTGCTTAACAACCGCAGGGGTTCGCTCCACAGCGGGCGAGAAAGGCCGTCAAACGGGGCAAAGCTCACTTAAGGACTGCCTCGGTGAGCAGCGGAAATTTGGGGCTGAATTGTGGTTGTGAGTGGAGGGCTACCTGGGAGAGAGGTGGAAGGGACCTCGGGGGTCTTCTAATCCAGTGTTTCTCAACCTTGGCGACTTTAAGTCCCGTGGACTTCAACTCCCAGAATTCCCCCAGCCAGCTCTGCTGGCTGGGGGAATTCTGGGAGTTGAAGTCCACGGGACTTAAAAGTCGCCAAGGTTGAGAAACACTGTTC
Source organism: Thamnophis sirtalis (assembly GCF_051295495.1). Lineage (NCBI taxonomy): Eukaryota > Metazoa > Chordata > Lepidosauria > Squamata > Natricidae > Thamnophis > Thamnophis sirtalis. The sequence continues at coordinate 1,956,194 of NW_028261393.1, forward strand.
TAATCCAACCCCCTGCTCAAGCAGGAGACCCTAGTCCAGGGGTGGGTCCAACCTTTGAACTTTAAGACTTGTGGCCTCTGACTCCCTGGCTGGGGAATTCTGGGAGTTGAAGTCCACAAGTCTTAAAAGTTCCCAAATTGGACACTTTTCTATTATACCATTTCAGAAAAAAAAACGGTGTAAGATTTTTCAAACATCTCTGGTTAAAAATAGTAATAATTTAATGTAAGAAAAAAGAAAGCTGAGCCGCCTTCAGTTCTGATTCTCCCTGCTAAAGGCTCAGCTGGGTCTGCTCTGACCGGGAACCTCCCTCCCTCCCTCTCTTTTTCCAGGAGACCCTGTGGGACGTCATCGAGACCTCTCCCCTGGGAGTCCAGCTGCCCTTTGTGGGGTACTCCTACACTTACACAGCTGTGAAGTAAGAAGCATTTCTGGCACCCTTTTTATACTTTGCAAAAGCTTGTATAAAAGTTTGCACTCGTTACAGAATGGAAGGACGACTCCCTTAATGGGAGCGAAAGAATAATAAACAATAACCTAAAAAGTTTGGGGGGGGGGGAAAGTTTGCACTCAGAGGCTAAGCTGGAGCCTGGGCGTTTCTTTCCGGTGTCGATTCCCACGAAAGTCCTGGATCCCACGATGGTTCTCAGCAGGTTCTTCAGATGCAGAACTAATCCTGGCATTCAGCGTCTTTCAAGATGGGTGGACTTCAATTCCCAGAATTCCTCAGCTTTATGGCCTTGGGGGAGGGGGTGTGGCAAGTCCTCCACCTGCTTTCCAGGGAAACTCAGAAGGGCAGGAAGCTCTGGTTTTTGGCCCCAAGAGCTGGGCCAGGAGTTCAAACAGGCCCAATATGGCTGGTGGGCTGGTTCTGCCACACGGATATTTTAACCCTGGATTTTTGATTTCTATTATTCCTAGAGGTTTTATGGCAATCATTTTCTTAGTTGTCATTAGCCACCTGGAGTTAGGTAGCATGACCTCTGGGTGCCATCTACCAGCCAATGCCACCTGGCTATTAACCGGGGGAGGGTCTTCTCTGTGGCAGCTCCGGCCCTCTGGAACGAACTCCCCGCAGGGATTCGGACCCTCACCTCTCTCCAGGCCTTCCGAAAAAGCCGTCAAAACCTGGCTTTGCCGGCAGGCCTGGGGGTGATGAGTTCCCCTCCCCTCTCGACTTGTATGGTTGTGCGACTGTTGTTTACTTTTATTATTTGTATTTTGTTTTTTATGTTCCCCTTTTCCCCCCTTGAATTGTTCGCCGCCCTGAGTCCCTCCCGGAGAAGGGCGGCATACAAATAATACAATACAATACAATACAATACAATACAATACAATACAATACAATACAATACAATACAAGCAGCCCCCGATCTCTTCTCCATAAATAAATAAAAATAAACCCAGCTGTGGAGGGTCAGAAAGAACCAGCTGGACCTAAAGGGAGTCCTTTACTGACGACCACAATTGAGCCTAACATTTCCGTTGCTAAGCGAGACGGGTGTTAAGCAACTTCTGGCCCCGTTTACAGCCGTTCTTGGCCCAGTTGAACCACCGCAGCTGTTAAGTTAATCACACGGTCGTTAAGCGAATCCTCCATTAACTTTGCTGGCCAGAAGGTCGCAAAGGGGGGGATCACGTGACCCGGGGAACACTGCAACCGTCATAAATACATGCCAGTTGCCAAGCGTCCGCATTTTGGTCACGTGTCGATGGATTCTGCAACCGTTGTAAGTTGAAGAACGGTTGTTAAGTCCCTTTTTTTCAGTGCCGTTATAACTCTGGGTGGCCACTGCAGGAGGTGGTTGTAAGTCAAGGACTAACTGAACAGACGCCGTGGGTTGAGCGGCTGTGAGAATCTGCCTCTCTCTCAGACAGGAAGATCCCAAGGAGAGGGACCCCTGCCCCAGCGCCATGGATGTGGAGCCTGCTGGGAAGAGGGGAGAAGCCCAGGGAAGCCCTCCAGAGGAGCCGGTAGGTCCACCAAGGGGAATCCTCCATCACCTCTCACTGCAGGAGGCAGCATGGAGGCCATCGCTTAATTCTTATTTGGGAGAGAGAGAGCGGGGAGGGCAAATAAGTAAGTGAAATAAATTTAAGACTTTCAAAAAAGAAAATTTAAGACGCACTTCACAGACCTGTGAGCAAAAATGAAATAAGAGAAGCGGGGAGAAAAGGAGAAGAAAAGAGGAGAGGAGAGGAAAAGGAGAAGAGAGATAAAAGGGGAGAAAAGGAGGAAAAACAAATGAGAAAAGGAGGAGAAAGAAGAGGTGAGAGAGGAGAGGAGAAGATAAAAGGAGGAAAGAAGAGAAGGGGAGGAAAGGCGAAAAGGAGGAGAAAGAGGAGGAGAGAGGAGAGAAGAGAGAAAAGAGGAGAAAAGGAGAAGAGAGATAAAAGGGGAGAGGAGGAGAAAAGGGGAAAAAAGAAAAGAACAGAAAAGGAGAAAAGAGGAGCAGAAAGGAGAAAAGGAGAAGAGAGGAGACATAAAAGGGGAGAAAAGACAAAGGAAAAAAGGAGAAAGAAGAAGGGAGAGAGGAGAGGAGAGAGACAAGGGGAGAAAAGGAGAAGAGGGAAAAGGAGGAAAGAAGAGAAAAGGGGAGAAAAGAAGAAAAAAACAACAGAAAAGGAGGAGAAAGTATAGGAGAGAAAAGGGGAGAAAGGGAGGAAAGACAAATGAGAAAAGGAGGAGAAAGAAGAGGTGAGAGAGGAGAGGAGAGAAAAGGACGAAAGAAGAGAAGAGGAGGAAAGGAGAAAAGACAAGAGAGAAAAGGAGGAGAAAGAGGAGAGAGGAGAGAAGAGAGAAAAGGGGAGAAAAGGAGAAGAGAAGAGAGATAAAAGGGGAGAAAAGGAGGAGAAAAGGGGAGAAAAAAAGAACAGAAAAGGAGAAAAGAGGAGCGGAAAGGAGAAAAGGAGAAGAGAGGAGACATAAAAGGGGAGAAAAGACAAAGGAAAAAAGGAGAAAGAAGAAGGGAGAGAGGAGAGAAGAGAGACAAGGGGAGAAAAGGAGAAGAGAGGAAAGGAGGAAAGAAGAGAAAAGGGGAGAAAAGAAGAAAAAAACAACAGAAAAGGAGGAGAAAGTAGAGCAGAGAGAAAAGGGGAGAAAAGGAGAGAAGAGAGGAAAGGAGGAGAGAAAAGGGGAGAAGAGAAAAGGAGGAGAGGAGAGAGAAAACATTTAAATCCAGGGCTGGGGTTTTATTCCCGCGGTCGGGAGCCGCAGGGGAAGCCATTGGAGATGCTCACAGCCTCCCCTCTTCGTCTTTCCCGCTAGGCCTGTGAACTCCCCGATGGGCAGAAGCTGGACCAGCCCATGTTTCTCGAACTGCAGGCAGCCTTCGAGGAGGAACTGAAGAGCCGGGAGATGTTGTGTCAAGAGCTCGGCGTGGTCAAGGTGGCCAACCAGACTTTGGCCAGGTGAGTTGAAGAGGCCGGGGGGGGGGGGGGGCCCTCTGCAGTCCAAAAAGTTTCCCCTTGACTTTTTCCTCCTCCCCTCTGGACAATCCCTTGGGGGGAGAAAGCGTCAGGGAGGGGGATCCAGGAGAGACTTCATCCTGGTCCTTCTGGATCAGAGGTCCTCAAACTTGGCAAACCTGAAGACCTGTGTGGACTTCAACTCCCAGAATTCTCCAGCCGGCCAAGGTTGAGGTCCTCTGCTCTGGATCTTCTCCAGGTGAACAAGGAGGCTTAGGAGTCGACAGAACGCAGGTCCTTTTGCTCCAGGGGGTCTCCAACCTCGGGCGTTGGAAGAGTTGTGGGCTTCAACAGCCGCATAGTTCCCCAGCCAGCGTGACTGGCTCCCCAGAAGACCCCCAACTTTCTGCTGACCGCCTCTTTCTTTCCTCCCCCCTCCCCACCCAGCCAGCTGAAAGACGCCGAGAGTCGAAATGTGGAACTGGAAACTCAGATCAAACGCTTGAAGGAGCAGATCGAAGGCATGAAAGCAGCATCCGAGGAGGGCAAGTCCGGTTTTCCCTTCCCTGTAGACCCTCCCCCCCCTTCCCTGCCCTGAGCCGCTCTGGCCTCACCGACTCCCCGGGGTGACTCGGGGCGCTCCCAAACGTACAGGGAGTCCTTGACTGATGGGTTTAGTGACCGTTCGGAGTTACAACAGCACCGGAGAGGCTTACGACTGGTTTTCTCACTTATGGCCCAATTAAAATGCTTGGCGACTGGCACGTATATATGACCGTTGCACTTTCCCGGGGTCCTGTGGTCATTGTTTCTGAGCGGCGGGGTGGCCTGGGGGTGAAGCTAATTACCTCCCGTTCGGAAGGTTTGAGAGTTCAAGCCTAGGTAGCAGCAGATACTTCCCTTCCCAGATGGAAAGAAAAAAAAAAAATCTGCTGTGAACTCCACGTAGGTGTCAGGAAGGGCAGCCGGCCGGTAAACGCTCAGCTCTATCCAGTCGCCCTGATTAGCGTAGAATTAGTTACAGGATGAGAGTCGTTAAAGGGAGTATATGATCACCGTTCCTAACTTTCCCAGCCAAGCGAACTCAATGGGGGGGGCAGATTCGCTTAACGACCGCACGACTGCAGTGATTTGCTTAACGACGGTGGCAAAGAGGTCATAATGTGGGAGGGAATTCCCTCGACAGCGCAAAGGGGATCCCTAGCATAGAATGCATGATGCTTGGGGGCTCGGAGTGCAGCAGGGATTCTTGCCCGATGCAGCTGCCCGCATGCCCAGCACATTTTGAGCATGGATGCGTGTCCCGCCCCACTGCCGATAGGCCCTTGGCCCCACCTTTTTCTTTCCCTTCCAGCTGCTTTCGGCTGGAGCCCATCCTGGCCCCCCATCCTCAGGCAGCCTTTCTTGCACTGCGTGGAACGGCCAGCCCACGTAAGACTCTCCAGGAAGGGGGGGGGGAAGGGGATTTAGGGGGAGGGGGCTTTGTCCGGCCTAACAAGCTTTGCTGGGATAAGACGGGGGTGGGGTGGGGGGGATGCACTTCTTTCCTGGACTGTGATCTTCTTCCCCCCATTTGAACCTTTTAAAGAGCCGTCGGCTCTCTTAAGAACAGGAGAAAGTGGCACGGAGGAGGGGTTTTCTTTTCAAGAGGACTAGGAACTTGGTTTCACGAACGGTCCTTTAGGTCAGTGTTTCTCAACCTTGGCAACTGGAAGATGTCCGGACTTCAACTCCCAGAATTCCCCAGCAGTGGTTAGGACAGTGTTTCTCAACCTTGGCAACTTGAAGATGTCCAGACTTCAACTGCCAGAATTCCCCAGCAGTGGTTAGGACAGTGTTTCTCAACCTTGGCAACTGGAAGATGTCCGGACTTCAACTCCCAGAATTCCCCAGCAGTGGTTAGGACAGTGTTTCTCAACCTTGGCAACTGGAAGATGTCCGGACTTCAACTCCCAGAATTCCCCAGCAGTGGTTAGGACAGTGTTTCTCAACCTTGGCAACTGGAAGATGTCCGGACTTCAACTCCCAGAATTCCCCAGCCAGCATTCGCTGGCTGGGGAATTCTGGGAGTTGGAAGTCCGGACATCTTCCAGTTGCCAAGGTTGAGAAACACTGCTTTAGGTGCTACGCAAGGAAACAGAGGCCGCCACGCGGGTCTCCCCTCCCCTTCCCCGCCCGTCGGTGGACGCTGCGCCCTGCTGACGTCGATCTCTGCTTTCTCTTTTCAGCAAAGTGGCCCCGCGGCATCCCGGCTCTGTGAATACCCGCTTGTGGTACCTCTGTACCGGCACTTGCTGCTCTTTTCGAGGGTACGTTGGCTGCTCTCTCGGGGGGGGGGCGCACGCCGCTTCCTTTTTCTCGCTCCGAGCACTCCCCGCGCCCCGGTGCATGCCTCACAACTAGCTCTTGTGGGTCAGTGTGCGTTTTCTACACACCCTTTCCTTCTTTCACGGGTACCATTGGAATCGGGAAGCCCATCGGCCTCTGCCCTGAGACCCAGGACTCTCCCGGCGTGTCCTTGCGGGTCAGGCCGCACGCAAAGGGACCTGAACCCAGGGCTTCCCAAAGACGGCAAACCCTCTGAAGTGAACTCACAACTTTCCTTTGTTAGGAGGGCCGGCAAAAAGTTTCTCCCTCAATGCCGGTTAAGAAGTCTGTCCAGAGGAAGAGACGAATATTGTCTGCCACATCTGTTCATCTCCACCCCGCTCCCTGCCTTTCGTCCCCCAGAGTTAGGGGGCTTTGCTAGCAGCGCTGGCTCTTCCTTCCCAAGGACCGGCCCATAGATTTCCACTGCTCTCCTCTCCTCTGCCTTCTGTCAGGCACTGGGCCCAGCTGCTCCTCCTCTTCCTCATCAGCACCTTCAGACCTGGGGGCTGTTGACTCTCCACCTGAGGGCTGACGGATGGCCCAGGCCCCACCTGTCTCTCTCTCTCTCTCTGCCCCTTGGATCTCTCAGGTTGCCCTGATGCTGACCCTCCTCCTCCTCCTCTTCCTCCGATTTGGCTGCTGGCCAACAGGACACAACATTGTTCTGCCTGGCTGCCTTCTCCTTTGGGAGAATCCCTGCCGCTTTGTTCCAGCTTTAAGAACCTGGAGTCAAAAATCGAGGACTTAGCAATAGCAGTTAATAGCAGTTAGACTTATATACCGCTTCATAGGGCTTTCAGCCCTCTCTAAGCGGCTTACAGAGTCAGCATATCACCCCCACAGTCTGGGTCCTCATTTCACCCACCTCGGAAGGATGGAAGGCTGAGTCAACCTTTGAGCCAGTGAGATTCGAACTGCTGAATTGCAGGCAGATGGCAGGCAATAGCAATAGCAGTTAGATTTATATACCGCTTCATAGGGCTTTCAGCCCTCTCTAAGCGGTTTACAGAGTCAGCATATTTCCCCCACAGTCTGGGTCCTCATTTCACCCACCTCAGAAGGATGGAAGGCTGAGTCAACCTTGAGCCAGTGAGATTTGAACCGCCGAACTGCAGATAACAGTCAGCTGAAGTGGCCTGCAGTGCTGCACCCTAACCACTCGCGCCACCTCGGCTCCCAAGGGCTTGCCAGATAGACCAACTCAAAGGGTGCTTGACTCCCACCGGTTTCCTGGTCTCAGGATAACCAAGTTGGAAGGGGCCTCAGAGGTCTTCTAGCCCAACCCCCTTCTCAACCAGGAGACCCTATGCTGTTTCCAGACAAGTGATAGTCCAGGCTCTTCTGAAACACCTCCGGCCTTCCTAGATGGGGGGTGAAAAAGCCCACCCTCTCCCTCCCCCGGCACCGACATTCCACGCCCCCCCCCACTGGATTCCGAACCTTGTAACCTCTGACCCCGGAAGGGATGCATTTAAGCAAGCTAATTTCGAAGCCGTTTGTTTGTGACCATCTCTGTGTCTTCCAGAATTACTTTCTACCCATAAATGGTTCTTTTCCACCAAAATTTCTCTCCCCCTGTAGCCTCTTCTCTGTGTTCCTTCCCCCCTCCCTCACTTCCCCCCCCAAGCTAAAAACTCTCTCGAAGTTTGCAAGTTTTTCTTTTTCAGAACGTGGCCGGAGTGGATTATGGGAGGTGGCCCTTCTAGGGATTTTGGCCAGTTTTGAGCCGAGCCTTTTTTTTAAAGCCCAAACTGGGGCCGAGGCCATCTCCTACCTGGGTCGTTCCCATGCGAACACGGCTGTGTCCTCCCCGTTTTAATGCCGACGCAAGTGTGTTCCGGCCACCAGAGACTGGGGATTTAAGACGGGGGGACTCAGCTCTTCCAAGCGGACACACCCCATGGATCGCTCCTGCCATTCTCTGCCCAGGAGGGGCGGGGTCTCCGCAATCCAATTTCTTTCAGCCCCCCACCCGAGAGAGCTCTTTGGGGGCCTGGCATCTTGACCGGTCTGTGTTCCTTTTCCAGGTACGTAGGCCCTGCATCGTCCACGTGGGATACCTGCTCTTGTGCACCGCTGGGCATGGATCGGAGGCCTCCAACTGGGGCCGAGCGGAAACCGTTTGAACCCTGGCCGGGGCAAGGAAGAGCCGGGCACAGCGGCCGCTCGCAGCTGCCTTGGCAAACCCCTTTGGTGGAGAAACTGGCTTGGGCTAAGATGGTGAGGCCACGTCCCGGAGATCCATCCGCCCCTCTGGTTCACTCCCGGGGGCTCCCTTTGCTTCGAGACCACCGACCCACCGTCGAAAGGGAGGGGAAGCAGCAGGAGCTGAAGACGCAACCCGGGGCTTTTCTAAGCATCTTTGCACTCTGTACAGACCCTCCTATAGAATCCACACACCCCCTCCCCAAATCCCGGATGGCACTTTGCACTGGAAACGCACACCGTTCCCAAGAGAGTCGGGACGAAGCCGCCCTGCCGGAAACCGCTTCTCCCAGGACGCTGCGAAGAATATTGAGATTCTTCCCCGTGACTTTTGCCGTTCAGGGTCCCAGCGCTTGTTTTCTGCACCCGATGCCCCTTTGGGAGACGGGGGCCGGAAGGGCCCGGGGGCAGGAGAAAGGCCTCCCCATCCCGCCTTCCTCGGTGACCTGTGAGAAGTAACAACTTTTCAGTGAGAAGAAGGTGGCCGTGTCTGTCCTGGTGGCCTGGCAGAGAACCGATGTAAGAATTTAGCCCAACGGTGCCCTCGGCCAGCTGCAATCGGGGCCTCCCAGATGTGCTTCGAAGGCCAAACACCCCCCGCCAGGCCTTCTGGTGCCCATTGGACTCCTACTTTTTAAACTGCCACCGTTTGCATTTTGCTATTCTCCACGTTTGAAAGCCCGCTGGCAACCTCAGCTCTGTAGCGCTCCTCGGTTCCACCCACCCACCCTTAGTAAGTTATTCCGAATGGTGAGGGGATGACGACGACGGCGTGGCAGCCTGTCCTGCCTCAAAGCAGGAGACCCAAGTCTCTAGTCCCTATGTTTGGAAGTGTGGATGCATGTTTATATAAATCAAAAACGAGCTTGGTTTTTTGGGGTGGGGTGGGGTGGAAAAGCATACTGGTAGTTTTAGGGTTTTTCACATCAGCCCCTCTTGGGAGGGGGGGGTTGTCTGTCTCGCCTTCCACGCCCCAAATATTTATTATTCCTCCTTTGTGCAAGGCATTGTGCATTGGCTGCGCGCATGAAGATGCATTTTGCCACTCTGTGGAGCCCAGGAGGCGAGGGAGGCTTTCTTGGGTTTCCCAGTCGGAATAAAGGCGGATTATTTCCTGGTCTTTGTGGGATGTTTGTGATGGAAGGAAATCTTGGGGTCACAGGGCCCCCCCCAAACTTGGAGGCTTGTGGACTTCAACTCCCAGAATTCTCCAGCCAGCAGAGCTGGCTGGAGAATTCTGGGAGTTGAAGTCCACAAGCCTCCAAGTTCCCACGTTTGAAGGCCTCTGGTTTAGGATTTTGCAGCCGGAATCAAAGGCAAAATGAAGATGTACACAAACACACACCAGGAATCGAACCCCACCAAGCTGTGTCTCCACAATCCCCTCCCATCAGGCCTGCCACCCTCCCCAAGGGAGTCCTCGACTTGCAACAGTCCGTTTAGGGACCGTTCAAATTTACAGCGGCCCTTGAAGTCGCTCAGTACGCCCCCCCCCCCCCGTTTTCACTCTTTTACGACCGTTGCCGCCTCCCTGTGGTCACACGGATCAAAATTCACAACACGGTTGCATTCATGACGGTTCCCAGGGTCCCCTTTTGCAAACTTCTGACAAAGCAGTCAACTGGGGGGGGGGGGGGGAAACCAGATTCACTTAACGACCGTGGCAAGAAAAAGTCATAAAATGGGCCAAAAATCCACTTTTAACAACTTGCTCAGGCAGAGAATTTCGGGGCTCAGTTGTAAGTCGAGGATGGCTTCTCAATTATTATTATTATTATTATTATTATTATTATTATTATTATACAATTGTATCACAATGGCCAGTTGTTTCGCCGGATTTGGCATTGGTTATTAGTCGGGCCCCACCCAGGGGATTATTATTATTATTATCATCATCATCATCATTATCATACAATTGTATCACAGCAGCCAGTTGTTTCGCCGGATTTGGCATTGGTTACTAGTCGGTCCCCACCCAGAGGCCTAGGACGTCGTAACGTATTTTCGTAATATGCGTGCAGATCCAAGCAGTGCGGCTTTTTGCATTTGACTGATGGGGATTTTGTCAATTTTTAACTGTTTTAAATGTAATTCCAGTGCTTTTGGAATAGCACCCAGTGTGCCAATTACCACTGGAATTACCACTGCTGGTTTGTGCCATAGTCGTTGCATTTCGATTTTTAAGTCCTGGTATTTTGCAATTTTTTTCATGTTCCTTCTCTGCGATTATTTTTATTATTATTATTGCAAGCCTGCCCACACCGGCTCCCCAGCCGCCAATCAAGAGTCCTTGCGGGAGTCTGAGCTGTGAAAACGGTTCTCTTTAGTATAAATAGGCATTCACGATTTCTATAATTTAAACGCTTTTTCAGACACGACAGTAACAAACGTTTAGAGCAGGTAGTAAAGTAACGAAAGGCACCGGGGGGACGACGACAGCAGTTATTGGCAGTTTTCAGATGTTATTGGGGGGGGGGGAGGCAAAAGGATGGAGGGGGGGGGAGAACCTGGCTGCCAGACACCAGCTGGCTTCTTACAGAAGTCACGGAGAGGGGGGAGGCAGACATGCATTGGGAGGGAAGGAATCAGGGGCAGAGGAAGGAAAAGCAAATTAATACTGTTTTTTCCGAGGTCCCTCCGTCTCGCTGCAAAGAATCCAAGCGGATCTGAAGGGGAAACGAAGGTTCTCCCTTCCCCTCCCCGGTGGCTTCGTGGTGGTGAAGCAGGGGGTCCGTGGTTGTAGACCGGTATGGCTTTTTAATCCTGGGGGAGGGGAGGCGCCCCTATGTTAGGTCCTCCATTCACCCTGGGGGGTGAGGGTCTTTTGATACGCCGGGCTGGATTTGGCAACCTGGAGAGCCAAAGATGTACGGAAGGAATCCGACGGGGCGGTGAACGATCCCTCGTCGGTACGGAAGGCTGTCGAGGGTTCACACAGCCGGCGGGGGGAACCCTGGTCAAGCCGACGGACGGACGCAGGTTTTATACCTCGGGCCTCGCGAGAGGAGCATGGAAATGGCGAGCGCTGAAATAATTCTCCTCCACGGGGTGTAGGCGGCAGCCGGGATTAGAACTCGCTGCCCTACAAAAACATTCCCAGGATCTCGAGGAAAGCCACTCCTAAGATCGGACTGACGGAGGATGTTTGGACTGCGCATCCATCGCCTACGAAGAAGACGGAGGAGACAATTTGTAGAGAGACCGAGTCTCTTCCCAAGGAGAGTTACGGGACCCTCCGATGCCGTGTTTCTCAACCTTGATGACTTGAAGACGTGTGGACTTCAACTCCCAGAATTCCCCAGCCGGTAGGAAACCAGAAGAGCAGCTAGTGGTGGCACATGTGCCGACAAGAGAGGGCTGTGCGTGCCACACGTTTGCCATCACCGTTATCTAGCCACTAAACGTGAGCCAAATTCTTAGGGTTTCCCCCCCCCCCACTGATCAAATCAAGGAAGCCAAACTGGCTAAAAATCTGCACCCCTGAAACCGATTCAAATCCAACCAAAATCTGCATCTTTTAAAGGAGGGAGACTTGCCGAAAACAACGGTAGACATTTTGACATTTATAATGATCCATTATACAATTGCGGCAACTCCTCTCTCTCTCTTCTCTCTCTCAAGACTATCCTTAATTGTCCACAGGCCCAAAGCATACTTGGGATATTTTCGAGACTCCGTGCTAAATTTAAAACGCTTAAAAAAAAAATGTTTTGCTTGGCTCCGAATCTGTTTTTGGAGGAGCTGGGAGTTGGGAAATCTCGTCCTTTCCCTCCTTCGCCTTAGGCAACCCGAACCTAAAATCGGGCCGAAGCCCCAGCAAACCCTAGAGCAGTGTTTCTCAACCTTGGCAACTTGAAGATGTCCGGACTTCAACTCCCAGAATTCCCCAGCCAGCGAATGCTGGCTGGGGGATTCTGGGAGTTGAAGTCCGGACATCTTCAAGTTGCCAAGGTTGAGAAACACTGTCCTAACCACTGCTGGGGAATTCTGGGAGTTGAAGTCCGGACATCTTCAAGTTGCCAAGGTTGAGAAACACTGCCCTAGAGACACCCAGAATTCAAAATCTGACCCTGTCGTTTCCTTGGCAACTTCCAAGAATGTCTAGACTCCCAACTCCAGAATTCCCAGCCCCAGGATGCATTCTGGGAATTGAGAGTCCACCCGTGCTGAGGTTTTGAAATACGGCTCTGCTCCGCTGACTTAAAATAAGCGAAACAGGAACATGAGCGCATCGCAATAAAAGGAGAATATTTGGAGCTCGGGGCTGAAATGAGGGGTCCCTGGTGCTCTCTCTGAGCTTGGTGGTCTTCTGGCAGACGTTTCATGACCAAACTAGGTAACGTCATCAGTAGCTGGTAAGGAGGGAGGTTTGCACGCCAAGCCCCACTCCTTAGTTATCTAGTTTGGGTCATGAAACGTTTGCAAGAAGACCACCAAGTTCAGAGAGCACCAAGACCCCCTTCGTGACCACCTGGCCTTGATCTGCTGCAGGGCCACGCCCATCTGGATTAGCCTGGCGCATCAAGGTGGAGAAACGCAGCTCCAGAAGCCAGGATTTGCCATGGACCATCCTAGAGGTTTACTTTTTGCGGCCAAAAACAACTCCACAAGGAGGTGAAGCTCAAAAGCCGAGGGCTGAACGAACTGAACAACTGACCGGATAAGCGTCAGCTACATAATCTAGAAGGCTGTGCCTTGACCTCAGCAACTTATTAAGATTCCTGGACTCCCTTTTCCATCACGGCTGGCTGGGAAATTCTGGGAAGTTGAAATCCGCACCTCTTCCAAGTGGCGGAGGCTGAGAGAGGAAGGGAGTTGGTTTAAAGACTGTGGAATGAGTCCGTGCAAATCAACAGTGCGGATGTGTTGGGATCGACCAATGCATAAACACGGACATCGGCAGAACAGACAGCAACGGCAAAAAAAAGTGTCGGAAAGAAAGGATCAAATCTGGCCAGAAATTGCCGGCCCGAAAAAGGAGACCCCCATTCCGAGGGGTGGGAGAAAGGAGCGGATTGGAGGATGAAACCATCCTTGAGAAACGTCGCCAACGGCGAGAGGCCCCTTCCGAGATGAAGCCGGGCGGATGCGAGAAGCCGGAGCAGAGAGTCCACAAGACAGCAAAAGACGTCGGAGACCACGGATGGCGAGAATTCCCTGGCAGTTTCGTGCTGGATCGCTAAACCAGTGTTTCTCAACCTTGGCCACTTGAAGATGTCTGGACTTCAACTCCCAGAATTCCCCAGCCAGCATTCGCTGGCTGGGGAATTCTGGGAGTTGAAGTCCAGACATCTTCAAGTGGCCAAGGTTGAGAAACACTGCTCTAAACATTTGTAACGAATCGCTCTAGGAGAGTCCGTTGGCTGAGCGGGGAGGAGGAGGAGGAGGAAGGTGGGGGGAGGACCATTCGCGGTGAGAAAGTCGAGAGAGAACTATCTGTCGGACAGAGGTGCATCTGCTAACCTCCGGCCAACAGAAACACTGGAACTTTCTGTGCAAAAATGGAATTAAAGCAGAGGGGGGGGGGAGAGGGAAGAGAAGGACCGTTACACGCGACAGGGCGTGATTCTCCCCTGTACAAAACTGTCTCCTTCTGGGGGGGGGGGAGGATTCCTCCGCCCACCCCCAAGCAACCAGGACGGTGGAGTTAGGGATAGGTCTGGATGGAGTGGGGGGGGGGGGGAGGAGGGGGGGGGGGGAAGGGGTAGCTCAGTTCACCTTTGTGCAAAATCAGCCCCTCCAAGCACCCTGTGCTCAAACCTTAACATTAAATAAGAGAGTTTCGCTCATTAATACTTTTAAATAGCGGAGAGGCGCCGTTCGCCCTTCAACCACGCCGTTGGCCTCGAGAGGTTAGACGGTTAGGATTCCACATGGCCGCAGGGTCGGGTTTCGCGGGCGAGGGATGGGGACAGACAACCTGTACACACACACGCGCTGAAAAGGTCCCAGAACTTTCCCCTCTTGGGTCACGTCTGCTCCGCGGAGCAAAGGAACCGGGAAGCAGTCCCACTCCGGTTCCAAGCCGGAGAGCCAGTGAGTGCCGTTTCACACGATTGTGCCGCTGGGAGAGCCCCCGTTCTGGGAATTCAGGATCTGGAAAAAATCAAAAGTGGGGGGGGGGACAAAGTTTAAACAGCAAATGTGGTTCCTTCATCCCGTGGGCTGAATCCGCGGAGGGGAAATTGGTCGTCAGCACTTCCCATCCACCAATCGATCACGTCACGTCATTCAGTTAAGCAAGCCGTTGCCCTCTGCTTTTCTACCTGGATCTGCCCCGGGACAGGCTTATGGGATCTAGTGATCCCCGGATCCACCAGCAGGCTAATTCAGAGAGGATCTCTTGCTGGGGGAATAAAGGCTGAATCAACCCAGTTATGCTACTGGGAATAAAGAGAAGTCAGATTTGCACAGGAGGGGACCCCCCCGAGGGCATAGGAACCAAGCGCAGAGAGGAGAGAATATTTCTAGATCGGGGTTGAACGTGGTATCAGGGCACTGATGACGTTATCTAGTTTGGTCACACAACGTCTACAAGAAAACCACTAGGCTCAGAGAGCACGAAGAGCCCCTCCTCTCCCCCCCCCACTCGTCCTCCTTATGGAATCTCAAATTACAGGCAGCTCTCTTGACTTACAACTATTCATTTAGTGACATTTGAAGTTACAACTGAAAAGCGTGATTTGGGACACAACCGTTGATGGCCAGGTGATCAAAATCCTTGATCCTGGCCAACTGGCATGTATTATTTATGACCTTTGCACTGTCCTGGGGTCGTGCGATCCACATTTAGCAATAGCAATTAGACTTATATACTGCTTCATAGGGCTTTCAGCCCTCTCTAAACGGTTTACAGAGCCAGCATATCGCCCCCAACAACAATCTGGTTCCTCATTTCACCCACCTCGGAAGGATGGAAGGCTGAGTCAACCCTGAGCCGGTGAGATTTGAACCGCCGAACTAGCAGTCAGCTGAAGAAGCCTGCAGTGCTGCACTCTAACCACTGCTCCACCTCAGCTCTTTGTAACCCTTCCCAGTCGACTTTCGAAAAGCAAAGTCAATGAGTGGAAACCGGATTCACTTAACGACTGTGTGGCCAGAAAGGCCATAAAATGAGGCACGGCTCGCTCAAAAATTCCCTTGCTTAGCAATGGAATATTCTGAACTTAATTGTGGTGGTAGATTGAGGGCTACCTGGAACAAGTCCCAGCCTAACCTGCAGAGGAGTGCTGGCTGATCCCGGCTCAAACACTGAATGGACTTATATACCGCTTTGCAGCCCTCTCTAAGCGGTATACAGAGTCAGCCTATTGCCCCCCCAAACAATCTGGCTCCACATTTGACCCACCTCGGAAGGGTGGAAGCCTGAGTCAACCTTGAGCCCGTCAGGATCGAACTGCTGGCAGTGGGCAGAGTTTGCCTACAGTACTGCACGCTAAGCCCGGCGGCCACCAGGCCGTATCCCTCTCTTGAAGGAGACCTCGAAGCGGTAACCCAACGAGAGAGAGAGAGAGAGAGAGAGAGAGAGAGAGAGAGAGAGAGAGAGAGAGAGAGAGAGAGAGAGAGAGAGGGAGGGAGGGAGGGGGGGAGGGAGGGGGAGAGAGAGGGGGAGAGAGAGCGAGCCGCGAGATCCACTTACCGCCTTGCCTGGCCTGGCCCAGGTGCAGATCAGGCCCTCCTGGCAGGCGGTGATGATAGAGTCCTCCAGGAAGAGCAAGACGGTCAGCCGCTCGTGGGCGATCTTCTTGCACACCAGGGGCTCCAGCAGGGGCACTTCGTGGATGCGGGGGCACAGGGCCGTGCCCAAGACCTTGGCCGTGTCCAGCTTGCTCCTGGGCACCACGTTCAGCTTGTCGCTGCTCTTGCTGATGTTGCCCAGGCTGTGGTAACGCTTGTGCTCTTTCTCCGCGTTCTTGTCCCGCCGCTCCTGCAAGGTCAGGGTGGCGAACTTGCCGATGCTGAAGGGCACCGCCCCGTCCGCCGCGTGGCTTTTGGCGGTGCTGGTGACGGCCGGGTGCGGCAGGCTGTTGGAGCGCGAGAGGGAGCGGGGAAGCGGCCCTCCGCCGCCGCCACCCGACTCGGCGGCCAGGTTGCTGCCCCCGCTGCCCGAGGGAGGGATGCCGGTCCCGAAGGTGTTGGTGAGCGTTCGGGTGCGGGGCAAGAGGTGGTGGGGGTACAGCACGTCTTCGGTCAGGTCCCAGAGGCAGAACTGGGTGTCCTGCCCGGCGGAGCCGAACCGGTAGGTGACGGAAGGGGTGCTTTTGGCGCTGTGCTTGGAGAGGTGGGAGAGGGTGCTGCTGGTCCTCACCCGCCTGAACTCGGACGAATCCTGCAGGTCCTCGTCGCTGCCGCTCAGCTCCCCGCTCTCCTCGTCCTCCGTGCTGGTGGTGTAGGGGTCGAAGGCCACCGCGTTGACCCAGGACTTGTGTCCGTGGCCCCGGGCGATGACCCGGCCCTCCGCGAAAGACCACACCGTCACCAGGTCGTCCTCTCCCCCCGTGACGATGTAGCGTCCGTCGGGGCTCCAGCAGACGCACAGCAAACCCCCAAAGTAGCTCTTCATCATGCCCTGGAGCAGCATGGAGTCGAAATGGAAGACCCGCAGGCAGCCGTCTTGACTGACGCACGCCAGGTAGCGCCCGTCGGGCGAGAAGGCAAACTCGTTCAGGGCCCCCTCGCCCACCGCCCACTTCAGCAGCGGGTTCCGGGCGTTCTTGCTCTTGCAGGCGTAAACGGTGAAGCCCTCGCCTTGTTTGAGGAGGGTGTACTGAGGGGCGGCCGAGACGCAGGGCTGCTCCACGTTGTAGAGGTACAGGTGCCCGCTGGCGTGGGAGGCCAGGAAGAGGCTCTCCGACTCGGGGATCCACTTCACAAAGGTAACCTTCGACTTGTCGATGAGCCTCTGCGGGAAAGGAATTGGAAAGCTTATTTATAGGCCGCCCTTTTCCCTGGGGGGACTCAGGGCGGCTTACAATTCATGGGGAGGGGAATACAAACAGTGAGACATAAAACAATACATAATTAAAAATAGAACACAGCATTCATCATTCGGGTGGGGACGGATTACAATCTAACCCCAGGCCTGACGGGATAGCCAGGTTCTAAGGGCTGTGCGGAAGGTCTGGAGGGTGGTGAGGGTACGGATCCCCACGGGGAGATCGTTCCAAAGGGTCGGAGCTGCCACCGAGAAGGCTCTCCTCCGCGTAGTTGCCAGTCGACACTGACTGGCAGATGGAATTCGGAGGAGGCCTAATCGATGAGATCTAATTGGTCGCGAGGAAAGAAGGCCGGGGGCCAGAAAGAAAGGTGAAAAAAAGACCCTCGGGGTCCCAAGAGCCCCCCCCCAAGTCCCCCTCCCACAGGCAAATCCTGAGTAGCCCCTCCATCCCAAACCCCCAGCCCATTCCACGTTTCTGAAAGTCAGCTTGTTCGCTAGACAGAGATCATCTAGGAGGATGATGGTTTGTTCAGTTTTTGTAGCTGTCCATCTCGGTGAATAACGCCGGCCGGCTCACAATTCCAAAAAGACATTACAAACGAAGAACGTTTCAAAGGAATAAAAACAAGAGCAAAAGCACAAAAGAAACATCCAGATTGTTCTGAAGGTGGTCTTCTCCGCGGGGGGCAGTTTTTGTAAAACGAAGCCAGAATCCGAGAGACGGGAGGGATGAGGATGCCCGCTGGATTCTTCCCTGGGACCTGCCCCGCGCGGGAGAAGGCGACGCCATCTCAGAACAGCTGGGAGAGGGCAAGGCCCGAGGCCCATTTGAGGGCGAATTGCTGCTTCTCCGGAGCAGGGCTCTGCCAGGATGGATCTGGTAAAGCTCCGAGTCATTTTTCTGTCGAAGCTCCAAAACCACAAAGCTGCTGCAATTAAAGCTGCATCTTGATTAATCTGATTAGAATCAGTAACGAGGGAAGACATCAAGGGAGCGGTTTCCAGATGTTCTGTTCTAAAACTCTCATCAGCCCCAGCAAGCGGCAGCCAGAGGCTATTATTAGCTGCCGGTTCCCACTTAACGGCAGCCGGGCTGAGCTGAAAGGATCCCTGCGGTGACCCTCCCCAACCCCACCCAAGGTTGGCAGTTTTCTTGCAGGCATTTCAGGATCCAGCTAGGTAACATCATCAGTGCTGGAAGGGAGTGGGGTTTGCTCTCTGTTTATCTGCCTTGTAAGTGTTGGTGGGAAAATGTTTTCTTGGCAGTTTCCTTAGCCTGTTTCCTGTTTGTTTGAGTTGGTAGTTCTTTGATGGAGGTATTGTTTACTGCTTGATTGTTGGTGAACCCTGTTATGAATCTCTGCTTACCTAAGTGTGGATAAGCAACACCAACAATAGTTAAGCCATAGCCTCATCAAGGAACCACTAAGGACACTCCCACCAATATTGACAGAGCAAGGCACTGTATATAAAAGGAGATCGAACCCCACTCCCTTCTAGCACTGATGCTGTTACCTAGTTGGGTCATGAAACGTATGCAAGAAAACCACCAAGCTCAGAGAGCATCAAAGACCTTAGAGCCCTCTTCTTCCTCCTCCTCTTCCTCTCCTTCATCATTCTCCTCCTCCCCTCCTCTTCCCCACAACCCCTCTCTCTTCTAGCACTGATGGTGTTACCTAGTTGAGTTATGAAACATCTGCAAGAAAACCACCAAGCTCAGAGAGCATCAAAGACTTCAGAGCCCTCTTCTTCCTCCTCCTCTTCCTCTCCTTCATCATTCTCCTCCTCCCCTCCTCTTCCTCACAACCCCCTCTCTTCTAGCACTGATGATGTTACCTAGTTGGGTTATGAAATGTCTGCAAGAAAACCACCAAGCTCAGAGAGCACCAAAGACCTCAGAGCCCTCTTCTTCCTCCTCCTCTTCCTCCCTTTCATCATTCTCCTCCTCCCCTCCTCTTCCCCACAACCCCCTCTCTTCTAGCACTGATTACGTTACCTAGTTGGGTCATGAAATGTCTGCAAGAAAACCACCAAGCTCAGAGAGCACCAAGGACCCCACAGTCCTCCTCCTCCTCTTCCCCCTCCCTCCATCTAGCACTGATGATGTTACCTAGTTGGGCCATGAAACGTCTGCCAGGAAACCCCCAAGCTCAGGGAGCGCCGAGGACCCCCCCACGGTTCAACCCTGAGCTGCAGAGATTCCCTTCTGTGGGTCAGCCACCCTGCCCGGGACTCACCTCCTCATTAAATAGCTTACTGGTATCTTTCTTGATCAGATCCAGGTACTGCACCTGCCCAGCTGAGAAGCCCACCAGGAGGGAGATGCTTTCGGAAGCCGCCGTGAACTGATTGAAGTCATGGCAGGTGGGCTGCGTCCCCTTGTAGATCCGCTTGTCGATGGGTTTCTTCAGGTCGATGGACTGGGAGGATCACAAGAGACATTTAAGATCGAACAAAAAGCAAGGACTTCACACACAGAAATCTAAAGGAAGGGAAAGGAAGGGGCACCCACAAAAGGGCCACTTTTCAGAACAGCCCTGAATCGTTTGCCCGTCAAAAGGTTGAGATCCACTATTTTGACCACGTGACGACCAGCTTCTTCTTAGCCAAAACAGCCCCACTGCCTGGACAACCCGATTTGGGGGAGGCTTCCTTGCCAGGAGATCCTCAGTCACATCGTCCCAAAGGAGCTTTTTTTTTGTCCAAAAGGCCACTTGGACTTTCTTTTTTTCCCCCTTCGAAGACCTTTCGCTTCTCATCCAGGAAGCTTCTTCAGTTCTGATCTTCTGAAACTTCGGGGATGAGAAGCGAAAGGTCTTCGAAGGGGGGGAAAAGCCAAGAAAGTCCAAGTTGCCTTTTGGGGAAAAAAAAGCTCCTTTGAGGCTTCCCACCCGAATGATGAATGTTGTGCTTTATTTTTTACTTGCACTGTTTTCATGTTTATTGTTTTATTGTCTTGTATCCCCTTCCCTATAAATTGTAAGCCGCCCTGAGTCCCCTCAGGGAAAAGGGCGGCCTATAAATAATAAACTCATAAAAAAACTCATAAACTCCCCTGCTAGGAAATGCTGCCCGGAGCCACATCAAGAGAGCCCCCCCTCCCCCCCCCGCGATTCTACTTTGGCTCTTCCTTACCCATCACCCGCCTCTCCCCTCCCCTCCCCTCGTGGCCCCACCCAAATCCCCCCTACACCCCCACACCTGGGCACCTTCCCCCACCCCTATCCCAGCCAAGGTGGCGCAGTGGTTAAATGCAGCACTGCAGGCTACTGCTAGATCAGCAGGTCAGCGGTTCAAATCTCACCGGCTCAGGGTTGACTCAGCCTTCCATCCTTCCGAGGTGGGTAAAATGAGGACCCAGATTGTTGGGGGCAATATGCTGACTCTCTGTAAACCGCTTAGAGAGGCCTGAAAGGCCTATGAAGCGGTATATAAGTCGACTGCTATTGCTATTGCTATCCCAGGTGACCCCTCCAGTGCCCATTCTCCCCACCCAGCCCCCACTGCTGCCCCCCACCCTCCCTAACCCATCACTCACAGGGGGGTCGTTCCCCCCTCCCCAAATCCTCCTTACACCCCCCACCTCATTTGGGCGCCCCCACCCCGGCTCTCCCTCTCTAGGCGTGCATCTCTCACCCCCCCCCCGCCCTCCCTGCCCCCTACATCCTCCTTACACCCCCACCCAGCCCCCCCTTCCCCCCCCCGGGGCTCACCCTCCTTCCCCTCCCGGCGGCGCCCGAGTAGAAGTAGAGCTCCCGGCCCAGGTTGAAGCAGACGCGGCTCCGCTCGGCGCCCGGCCCGCCCGCCTCTCCGTCGGCGCAGGGCTCCCCTGCTCCCGCGGCCAGGCCCAGCCGCACCAGCGAGAGGCGCACGGGCGGCAACGACGGGGCGGGCGGCGCGGGGGCTCCGGCGGGCGGCAGGGGCGGCGGCGGCGGGGCGGGGGGCGCGGCGGGCCTGGCTCGGGGCTCGGGGCCGCCCAGCAGCCGGTAGGAGCCCTCGCGGGTGCGGAACTGGCTCTTGACCTCGTGCGGCGGCGGGGGCGGCGGCGGGGCCGGGGGGGCGCCTCCGTCCGGGGCCGGCGCCGGGGGAGCCAGCGCCGCCGCCATCTTCCCGCCCGGCCGCCGCCTCCCGGAAGTCGCCGCCCCCCCCTCCCCCGCACGCCGGAAGCCGCGCGGAGGAGGCGGGCCCGGGCGCGAGGGGGGGTCGTTGCCGGGCAACGGCGCGCGAGACTCCGGCCGAGGCTGGGCCGCCCGGGGAGGGGCGGTGCTGCGGTCGCCTTGGCAACGGGTGACAAGGGCTGGAGGCCGCGCGGGGCTCCCTTTGCGCAGGCGCCACCCTTGGCTGCGTTTTTTTTTTACGGCTTCTGGACTTCAGGGTTCCTGGCAGAGGGGACCCTGGAGGTCTTCTAGTCCAGCCCTTTGCTCAGGCAGGGGACCCTATAGCCATTTCAGGCAGGTGGCTGTCCAGCCCCTTCTTCAAAACCTCCAGCGTTGGAGGAGCAATTCCCAACTTCTGGTGGCAGGCAGTTCCACTGGTCAAGAGTTTGGTCAGGAAATCCCTCCATTCCACGTTGCTCCTCCTCCATTTTTCTTCTCCTGCTTTGGAAAAGAGCTTCAACCCCCCCCCCCTCTTTGTGGCAGCCCCTCCGATACTGGAACGTTACTAGGTGCTGACCAAAACTGGATGCTGTACTCCAGGTGTGGCCTTCCTGAAGCTTTATAATGGGGTGCTAATACTTCATGCGATGCAGATTCTATGCCTCTGTTTACACCAGTGTTTCTCAACCTTGGCCACTTGAAGATGTCTGGACTTCAACTCCCAGAATTCCCCAGCCAGCGAATGCTGGCTGGGGAATTCTGGGAGTTGAAGTCCAGACATCTTCAAGTGGCCAAGGTTGAGAAACACTGTCCTAACCAGTGCTGGGGAATTCTGGGAGTTGAAGTCCAGACATCTTCAAGTGGCCAAGGTTGAGAAACACTGCGTTAAGGGAATGTCAAGAATAGCAGAGTTGGAAGGGACCTTGGAGGTCTTCTATTCCAGTGTTTCTCAACCTTGGCCACTTGAAGATGTCCGGACTTCAACTCCCAGAATTCCCCAGCCAGCAAATGCTGGCTGGGGAATTCTGGGAGTTGAAGTCCGGATATCTTCAAGTGGCCAAGGTTGAGAAACACTGGTTTACACAACCGAGAATTGTATTAGTTTATTTGGCTGCTGCTACACAGGCTGGCTCCCTTTAAGGTCCCTCTCACAGTTACTGTTTTTGAGCCTCGCCTAATGGGTAAAGGCAAAGGTTCCCCTCGCAAATCTGTGCTGTCGTTCCCGACTCTAGGGGGCGCTGCTCATCTCCGTTTCAAAGCCGAAGAGCCAGCGCTGTCCGAAGACGTCTCCGTGGTCATGTGGCCGGCATGACTCAACGCCCGAAGGCGCACAAAATGCTGTTCCCTTCCCACCAAAGGTGGTTCCTATTTTTCTACTTGCATTTTTTATGTGCTTTCGAACTGCTAGGTCGGCAGAAGCTGGGACAAGTCACGGGAGCTCCACTCCGTTACGTGGTGCTGGGGATTCGAACCGCCGATCGACAAGCTCAGCGTCTTAGCCACTGAGCCACGTGTCCCTAATGTGTAACTTGTCCCTTTGGTTTTCCCTGCCTAGTTGGTAAAACCTGGCTTTTCTCCACATTGAATGTCATGTTGGATAATAGGGCCCATGGTTCAAGCCTTCCAAGGCTTCAACCCCACCTGGGCTGAGGAATTCTGGGAGTTGAAGTCCACACAAGAGCCGAGGTGGCGCAGTAGTTAGGGTGCAGTACTGCAGGCCACTTCAGCTGACTGTTATCTGCAGTTCAGCGGTTCTAATCTCACCGGCTCAAGGTTGACTCAGCCTTCCATCCTTCCGAGGTGGGTGAAATGAGGACCCGGATTGTTGGGGGCGATATGCTGACTCTGTAAACCGCTTAGAGAGGGCTGAAAGCCCTATCAAGCGGTATATAAGTCTCAATGACTCCTCTGCAAAAAAACACCCCAGGAAGCACCAGGAAGGATAGCTGAGATGCTTTATTGAGAAGGCAGAGACCCCCGTTTCCCCTTCTCCCACTCCCCCCCCCCCGGCCATTCTCTCCCTCCCATCAGCTCTCCATCTTCTCTTCTTCCTCAGTGCTGGACTTGGGGGGCGCTGCTGGTGCCTCCTCCGAAGGGCCGGTTGAGCCACCCTCTGCTGCTTGGCTGTCCTTGGCCGGCTCTTCTGGGGCAGGGGTGGGCTGGGCCGGGACCGGGGTCTTGCTGGAGGACCCTTCGTCTGAGCTGCTGCTGTTGCCACCGCCCGCTTCCTTGCTGAGCAGCTCCTGCAGGGAGAGGACACGACACCCGTCAAGAGTCAAAACTGGACACGGGAAAAAGCACTGGAAGCCAAGCGGGGGATTTCAGGGAAATGAATTTAATTAAATGGGAATCCGAGGAAGGAACCTGGTTTTTGGCTGGGAAATGATGCCCTTCATGGTATTGGACCCGGGTACTTGAGAGACTGCCTGCTGCCAATTACCTCCAATAGACCAATTAGATCCCACAGATTAGGCCTCCTCCGAATTCCATCCGCCGGCCAGTGTCGACTGGCGACTACTCAGAGGAGAGCCTTCTCTGTGGCCGCTCCGACCCTCTGGAACGAGCTCCCCGTGGAGATTCGAACCCTCACCACCCTCCAGGCCTTCCGCAAAGCCCTTAAAACCTGGCTGTTCCGACAGGCCTGGGGCTAATTGAGCTTTGTCCCCCCTCGAATGGTATGGTTGTTGTGTGCTTTTAAATTATGGTATTGTCTTGTTCGTCTTTTAATTCCTTATTTGTACCCCCCACCCCTTGACTTGAGTTGTGAGCTGCCCTGAGTCCCCTTCGGGGAAAAGGGCGGCATAGAAATATAATAAATTCAATTCAATTCAATGACGGCACCCAGAATTGGAGTCAAAGGGACCATTTGTTTTCACTGAGGACAGCAAGAGCCCAAGAATTCAGTCTGTGCAATTAAAAGAACCACTTCAATCTAGTGGTTGAGGCTGCGATGGAGAACCCATGGCACGCATGCCAGAGGTGGCACACAGAGCCCTCTCTCTGGGCACATGTGCTGTCGTCAGCTGCTCTTCTGGCTTCTGTTCTTCTGACCAGCTGGTCTTCGCAGGCGCCTGAAAACGACCCAAAAGCGGCCAGAAAATGACCCAAAAAAAGAGCCTATAAACTGCCCGAAAATGGCCCCCAAACAGCCAAAAACAGCCAAGAAACAGGCACATGTGCGCTGACCAGCTGGTCTTCAAGTTTCCGGCACTCTGGCACATGGACACACACATACATGCACACAGTAGAGCCGAGGTGGCGCAGTGGTTAGGGTGCAGTACTGCAGGCCACTTCAGCTGATTGTTATCTGCAGTTCAGCGGTTCAAATCTCACCGGCTCAAGGTTGACTCAGCCTTCCATCCTTCCGAGGTGGGTGAAATGAGGACCCGGATTGTTGTTGGCGGCAATATGCTGACTCTGTAAACCGCTTAGAGAGGGCTGAAAGCCCTATGAAGCGGTATATAAGTCTAACTGCTATTGCTATCTATCTATCTATCTATCTATCTATCTATCTATCTATCTATCTATCTATCTATCATCTATCATCTATCTATCTGGGTGAAATGAGGACCCAGACTGGGGGCGATATGCTGACTCTGTAAACCGCTTAGAGAGGGCTGAAAGCCCCATGAAGCGGTATATAAGTCTCACTGCTATTGCTATTGCTACATGTCCCAGTTTGGGCCCTCAGTGCCGAAGAGGCTCCCCATCCCTGGGTTAAGGCATCAGGCTAGAAAGCAGGAGGCGGTGAGTTGTAGTCTTGGCTCGGCCATGAAAGCCAATCACCAGGAGGCTGGGAGTTCTAGTGCCCACCTTAGGCATGGAAGCCAGCTGGGGAATTGGGGGCCAATCACTCTCTGCCTCTCGGCCCAACATACCTCACAGGGTTGTTGGGGGGGTAAAAGAGGAGGAGGAGGAGGAGGAGGAGGAGGGAGACGTCTCGACTCTGCTTGATTTATGTGTAGAAATAACCAACAAACGGAAAATGAGAAAAACACAAATAAATACACCGATGGAAAAGAGGGGGATGGGGGGTACCTTGGTGGGCCAGGGTCCTTCTAAGCTGGATTCCAGCAGGGAGCTCTCCCCCGCAAAGCTCTCCTCCTCCTCCTGCATGCTGATGAAGATGGTGGGGGTCTCGGCTTCGGGCACGTCTTCCGGGAGGTCCACCAGTTCCTCTGCAGGGGGAGGGGTGGGGGGGCCGGCCGGGCGAGCCTGTTGCTGCTGCTGCTGCTGCTGCTGCTTCAGCTTCTGCTCCTCCTCCAGCTGCCTCTTCAGGGCCTTCTCCTGGGCCAGGCGCAGGGCGATCATGTCCTGGGACACCCGAGGCAGCAGAGGCTGGGGCTCCGCTTCCTCCTGGGGGCCCAGAAAGATTCGGGGTTTAGGATCCGCTAAAAGAAGCCATTCCAGAATCCCTCCAGGATGGGCCCAGACGGCCCGAGCAGTTCGGGGGGGTTGAAGGGCCCTGCTGGCTGGTTAGAATGGAACCACAGGGAGTCCTCGACTTACAACAGTTCCTTTCAGTGACCAAAGTTACAACGGCAGCAAACAAAGTGGCTTATGGCTGTTTTTCACGCTTAACGACCGTGGCCGCAGTCACGCGATCGAAACTCAGGCGCTTGGCAACGGGTTCACATTTAGGATGGTTGCAGTGTCCTGAGGCCACAGGATTTGCTTTGGCAAAGTCCTTTTTTTTGGGGGGGGGGGAGCCCGATGCGCCTTAACTTGTCAATTGCAATGCTTCGCTTAACAACCGGGGCGAGAAAGGTCGTAAAATGAGGCAAAACTCAAATTAAGAAATGAACCTCTTAGCAACGCAAATTTGGGGCTCAATTGCGGTCATGAAGTCCAGGACTGGCTGCATTGCAGGCTGACTCTGCCCACTGCCAGGAGTTCGATCCTGACTGGCTCAAGGTTGACTCAGCCTTCTGTCCCTCTGAGGTCAATAGAATGAGGTCCCAAATGGCTGGGGGCAAGAGGCTGTCTCTGCAAACCGCTTAGAGACGGCCATAAAGGACGACAAAGCGGTATATAAGTCTAAGGGCTACTGCTAGTTTAATCCCAACGGCACCCCCATTTCTGAGGCTGAGCATCTCCCATTCCCGGCCATCGCTCCTCTCCGGGACAAGGGGTCTCCAACCTTGGCAACTTTAAGACTGGTGGACTTCAACTCCCAGAACTATTGGCTTGCCAGGTGGGGGATTCTGGGAGCCGAAGGACATGAGTCTAAAAGTTGCCAAATTTGGGGAGCCCTGCTCTAGTTGGAGCAACTGCTTTCACCCGAAAAACATCCCCCAAATATGTCCATTTAATAGCAGCAAAGAAAGAACTGCATCAAACTGAAGGTTGATGGGTCTCTAGGAGCTTCTCCAGCACCCAAGTCAATGGAATTAAATGTACAAAAAACACCTGCAAAAAATGTTTGGGATCA
This sequence comes from Thamnophis sirtalis, assembly GCF_051295495.1. Taxonomy (NCBI): domain Eukaryota; kingdom Metazoa; phylum Chordata; class Lepidosauria; order Squamata; family Natricidae; genus Thamnophis; species Thamnophis sirtalis. Next base: position 1,982,643 of record NW_028261393.1, read on the forward strand.
AGAAAAAAAAAATGGCTTAAATGGCAAGAAAATCTATAGGAAATCTTTTTCCAAGCCTGTTCTGGTCATTCTTTAGCTCACGTGGTCCTTTAAGAGAGAGCCGAGGTGGCGCAGTGGTTAAATGCAGCACTGCAGGCTACTTCAGCTGACTGCAGTTCTGCAGTTTGGCTGTTCAAATCTCACCGGCTCAGGGTTGACTCAGCCTTCCATCCTTCCGAGGTGGGTAAAATGAGGACCCGGATTGTTGTTGGGGGCGATATGCTGACTCTGTAAACCGCTTAGAGAGGGCTGAAAGCCCTATGAAGCGGTATATAAGTCTAACTGCTATTGCTATTGCTATTTAAGGCCCAGAAAGCTCTGAATCCTTTTAAGATTTTGCTTCTGTCCTTTGCCAAAGTTTGGCTTTCAAATCAAAACCAAACTGGGAAGCAAAACCGAGCCTTTTCCTGTGGCAGTTTCCCCACAATTCCCCCTTGGCTTTCTGCCAAACTCTTGCCCCCTGCTCTTGCCCTTCAGTACAATCCATCAGCCTCCAGTGCAATAATTCAGCCCCCGCCCCCACCTCCAACCCCCAATCCGTCCTCACAGCACTGACCTCCCTCTCTCTCCTCAGGGTCTTCGTCCTGGGCGGAGCAGGGCCCCTCCCTTCCTCCAGGGGCTGAAGCTCTTTGCCTTCCGTTTCCTGTTTGATGGTGGCTTCCAGAATGGCCATGGTGGAATTGGGGACGTGGGCTTGCTGGGGGTAAGAAGGACACCGTGTCAACCGACAGGAGATTTAAGGCAGCCAAATGAAGGTTAGTTACCGATCAAAGACTCCGAAACACAAATGCAAGATTATTCTGGCTTCGGCTTTTCCATTAACGTCTCAGCATAGATCCACTTTTGCCGAATACCTAATTCCCATACCACCGTCTTATGCCTAAAGACACTTACCCATATGTTAAAGTACAGCTTCCCCTCGCACATATGTGCTAGCCGTTCCCGACTCTAGGGGGCGGTGCTCCTCTCCCTTTCAAAGCCGAAGAGCCAGCGCTGTCCGAAGACGTCTCCGTGGTCATGTGGCCGGCATGACTCAACGCTAAAGGCGCACGGAACGCTGTTACCTCCCCACCAAAGGTGGTTCCTATTTTTCTACTTGCATTTTTTACCTGCTTTCGAACTGCCACGTTGTCAGAAGCTGGGACAAGTCACGGGAGCTCACTCCGTTACTCAGCGCTCGGGATTCGAACCGCCGACCTTTCTGATCGACAAGCTGAGCGTTTAAGCCTTGAGCCAACGCATCCCTATCCATATAGTGTGTGTGTGTGTGTGTGTGTATTATTACTACTATTTTTGTCATCTTCCCTACTACCTTCTCCTGTTGGTATCTCTGATTATCACTTTGTTATTTTGCATCTACACTGAGAGTTTCCGCAGAGTAAACAAGGTCATTGTGTTATTGGCCAAATTACAATAATTGTAGTTCTAATTCTGACCCAGTTCTGTCTCAGCGACTCCATTTGAGGAGATAGGCTTCTGAAGCAAATAGGGCAGGGGCAGATATTCTGGGAATCTACTCCGTCTTCATCATATAAGCCATTGGTCTCCAACTTTGGCAACTTTAAGACTTGTGGACTTCAATTCCCAGAGTTCCTCAGCCAGCTTTGCTGGCTGAGGAACTCTGGGAGTTGAAGTCCACAGGTCTTAAAGTTGCTAAGGTTGGAGACCACTGATATAACCCATTGCCTACCTGATGGGGGGTGAAGGAGCGGACGTGAGCGAGCAGAGGCTCCCTCAGCTCCGGGCACTTTTCGAACACGGCACTGAGCTGCTGTGGGGGCAACTGGAGGATGACTTGGAAGGACTGGGGCTTCGTGCGCTGGCAGCATTTGATGAAGCCCTCCCAGACTTTGGGATACTTCCACACCTGGGGAAGAAGCAAGAGTTCGAAAACTGAGCCATTGGAATCCTCCATCCATCCCAATTCGTTCGTTCGTTCGTTCATCAAAGGCGTCGGCCTCCCACCTTATCACAGAGGCAACTCAGGACAGTTGACACTATTAAAAAATAAAACTATATAAATAGTGCGACGTTATCAAAAGGCAACATGCGATTGCTGAAAGATGGATGGGAGGGAGTAAGATGGGGGGGGGGGAGAGAGCCAAGGTGGCGCAGTGGTTAGGGTGCAGTACTACAGGCCACTTCAGCTGACTGTTATCTGCAGTTCAGTGGTTCAAATCTCACCGGCTCAGGGTTGACTCAGCCTTCCATCCTTCCGAGGTGGGTGAAATGAGGACCCAGATTGTTGGGGGCAATATGCTGACTCTCTGTAAACCGCTTAGAGAGGGCTGAAAGCCCTATGAAGCGGTATATAAGTCTAGCTGCTATTGTTATAAGTTTGGGGCTCCCTGGTGACTGTAAATCAAGGACTCACCTGTATGGTTGAAATCCAACTTCTTAGCAATAGCAGTTAGACTTATATACCACTTCATAGGGCTTTCAGCCCTCTCTAAGCGGTTTACAGAGTCAGCATATCGCCCCCAGTCTGGGTCCTCATTTCACCCACCTTGGAAGGATGGAAGGCTGAGTCAACCCTGAGCTGGTGAGATTTGAACAGCCGAACTGCAGATAGCAGTCAGCTGAAGTGGCCTGCAGTGCTGCACCCTAACCACTGCGCCCCCTCGGCTCTCTTAAGGGCCCCAGGCTCTCTTCTGCTCCCCCAGGCCCCGACTCACCTGCTTCAAGATGAGGCGCGAAAGGATATTCATGACAAAGCCGCCCAGGCGGGGGTACATGGTGAGTGACTGGATGACCGTCCGCATGAGGAGCATGGGGAGGGGGTTCTGCTCCATCAGCTGCTGCATCACCACGGCCAGCACCTCCGAGGTGTAGACGTTGTGCTCGGCAAAGCACAGGTTGGTCGCTGCGGGCAGGGAAATCGAGGGCGTGAGAAAAGGAACTGCTCCAAAAACATAGGGAGGAGGGTGCAAAAGGCCGCCACCACGCGTGTCCCAAGCGGTCAGTCCTTTGATGCCCCCCCCCCAAGAAACAGGAGAAATCAGAAACCCCGAGAAGGGAACCTAAAGGTTTATTGCAAGCTGAAACTCTGGACAAGAATCTGAATGGCCCGAGCGAATCGGTGCAGATAAGAGCCCAAGGAATTGAAGGTGGGCTGGACTTCGATCTCACGGGGGCATGAAGGGACTCGAGACTGATGACATGCTTGACTCTTCCCTCCCTCGAATCAGCCTGCTCATCTACAGCACTGCTTCCCAAATCTTCCGCCGTGATAACAATTCCAGCCTCTTCAATTGGGATCCCTTTCCCTGGGGTTTGTCTGGAATGGTATGAGGTTTCCTGCCTGAGCAGGGGGTTGGACTAGACGTCCTCCCGGGTCCCTTCCAGCTCTGTTATTCTGGTCGGATGCATGGCAAGACGAGAGGCGACACGGGTTTGTGCGTTTCCTTCGGAGGGCAGCAACCGAGAGCCCAGAGCAGTGTTTCTCAACCTTGGCTACTTGAAGATGTCCGGACTTCAACTCCCAGAATTCCCCAGCCAGCATTCAACGATGCAGCTTTTTAAGAAGAGGTTGGACAAACCATTTGTCCAAAACGGTCTGGGGGTCTCCTGCTTGAGCAGGGGTTGGACTGGAAGACCTCTGAGGCCCCTTCCAACTCTTACTATTCTACGGTCTAGATCTCTTGAAGCAGTGTTTCTCAACCTTGGCCACTTGAAGATGCTCGGACTTCAACTCCCAGAATTCCCCAGCAGTGGTTAGGACAGTGTTTCTCAACCTTGGCCACTTGAAGATGTCCGGACTTTAACTCCCAGAATTCCCCAGCCAGCATTCGCTGGCTGGGGAATTCTGGGAGTTGAAGTCCGGACATCTTCAAGTGGCCAAGGTTGAGAAACACTGGCCCAGAGCCACAGCTGTGCCAGATTTCTGAGGGTCTCCCCACTACGTTCACTACCGGATATAATAATGGTGGCCTCGGAGCCTTCCTTCCAACCCAGCTTCAAGTAAGTGGGGACCACTCAGTACGGCCTTTGGAGTCTTGGGAGTTGTGGCGCCCACCCAGGCGCCCCTTTTAAGGGGACCATGGACCCCTCCGTGATGAGTCCAACTGGTCTGGCGGAAGGCGAGCAGAAGCCCAGAGGCAGCCAACCTTTGATGATGGACTTCATGTCGCACTTGGTGGAATCGATGTTGTGCAAGGCGATCAGCAGTTCCCCGGGATTGAGGGGGGAAACTGTGGAATTCCCTTCACCTGTGGAAACGACCGCGAGAGAAATTAGCCCCACGGATTCTCCACAAGGACGGAGCTGCTGGGTCCACTTGTTCGGTCCGGCAGCTACTCAAGTCCTCCCCCAGGGCTCTCTTTCCCCCCCACCTTGGCGTTGGTCCCTCCTTGCAAGGGCAAAAGGTTGGGCGTTGGAAGCGGGGATGAGCCGTGGTCCCTACCGTGTTGGGTTCCCAGGAGCCGGTTAAAGACTTCTTTCACCACGATGGGATTCAGCTTGATGAGCTTGGGCAAAGCCTGGATCACCTCTTTCTAGAAAGAGACCGGGGGAGGGAGGGAGAGTGTGAGAGAGAGGGAGGGAGGGAGAGAGGGAGAAAGAGAGAGAGAAAGAAAGAGGAGAGAAAGAGAGAGAAAGAGAGAGAAAGAGAGAGAAAGAGAAAGGAGAGAGAAAGAGGGAGAAAGAGAAAGAAAAAGGAGAGAGAAAGAGAAAGGAGAAAGTGAGAAAGAAAAAGGAGAGAGAGAGAGAGAAAGAGAAAGGAGAAAGAGGGAGAAAGAAAGGAGAAAGAGGAAGAGAGAAAGAGAGAAAGAAAAAGGAGAGAGAAAGAGAGAAAGAAAAAGGAGAGAGAAAAAGAGAGAGAGAGAGAAAGAGAAAGGAGAAAGAGGGAGAGAGAGAGAAAGAGGAGAGAAAGAGAGAGAGAGAAAGAAAAAGGAGAGAGAAAGAGAGAAAGGAGAAAGAAGGGAGAGAGAAAGAGAGGAGAGAAAGAGGGAGAGAGAAAGAGAGAAAGAAAAAGGAGAGAGAAAGAGAGAGAGAGATAGAGAGAGAGAGAGAGCGGATGGGCTGTGGTGAGCCCTGCCTTTTCCTCTCTCCTTCTGTCAGCCTTCAGAGGGGCCTCATGGGTCCTGCAGGGCACGGGGCCCCGATCCCCTACTCAGTGAAATAAGACACTAGCAGAGAATACAGGGAGTCCTCGACTTACAACGGTTCATTTAACGACCGTCTGAAGTTACAACGGCACTGAAGAAAGCCACGTAGGACTGTTTTTCACACTTTACCACCGTTACAGCCTCCCTGTGGTCAAGTGATCAAATTTGGACACTTGGCAGCTGCCTCATATTTATTTTTCGGTGGCGTCACCTTTTGTGACCTTCTGAGACGCCAAGGCAACGGGGAAGCTGGATTCGCTCAACAACCGTGTGAGTAACAACTGCAGCCATTCGCCTAACAACCGTGGCACAAAGGGTCGTAAAACGGGGCAAAATTTATTGAACAAAAGTTTCACTTGGGCACAAAAATCTGTGGCCGTAAGTCGAGGACTCCTTGTAACGCACCTTAAGGGGGCCTCAGGTAAGAACGCAAAGGGCACAACAAAAAAGAAAATAATTGTGATTTGAGGTTCATGCCTCATTTTGCGGCGAGAGAGAGAGAGAGTCGGAAGTCGATGTTTCTTTCTCTTCTCAGCCTCCCTCACTTCTCTTCCTCCCCACCGTTTTCCCGTTCCCTTTTGCATTTTGTCTCTGATAATTCAATAAAGGACGTTAAGAAAGCAGGAAGGCGGCCAGGGGTACCTTTTCCAAGCCGTTGAGAACCGGGATGAGGAATCGGACATCCGGGAGCCTCTTGTTGTAGAGATCTCGAACTCGTTTCACCAGCTCCGGAGACGGAGGAACTGCAGAGGGAGAAGCAGGGGGGCCTGGAGTAGCCGGAGAGCCCAAAGGCCCAGCGGATCCCCTGGCAAAGCCCTACCTTTATCGGTCAGGCTGTGGAGGCACCGGGTGACCAGAGTTTCGGCTCCCTTGGGGCAGTTTTTCACCAGCTTCAGCAGCTCCTGGGAATTCATGCCCATCCCGCGGATCTGGAGATGGGGAAGCGTAAGCCACGGGGAAGGAGGAGGGGAGGGGAGCCGCTTTGCCCCGGAGGGGAGAGAGGGATGGCTCTCTGCCGACTCACCGGCTGCTCGATCACCCTGAGGATGGTCCGCTTGATGTCCGCAATGGCCTCCGTGTAGACGGACGCCAACTCGTGGATGAGCTTGTGGTTCTGGGGAAGGAGGGCCAAGTAGAGGTAGAGGCAGTGCTTGATGGTCTCCTCGGTCCAGGGGGCGGCCACCTCTGCAAGGGAAAGGAAGGTTGAGACTTCCGGGGGAGGGGCCTGCCGTCGCCGGTGGCTCAATGGAGCTGCCCTCAGAGTTCTGGTCTGTATATCTAAAAGATCTATAGATATCTCTCCTTTCAGGCAAGAAAGGAGCAGGGAGGAACTCAGTCGTTAGAATCCTCTTTGTAGTTCACAGCTTTTTGTTTTTCGCTGTGAACAGAGAAGAGGTTCAACAAAAGCTGAGTTTTTTTTACTCCAGCCAGATCTTCTCAGCTGTTTTTTTTCAGCTCAAGGCAGGTCGCCCCCCCCCTCAGGACAAAACTAAGCTATTTAAATTCAATCCGAGCAGCGACCATTCCTGAGAACCCTTTTTTTTATTATTATTCAAAATACCAGCTTCAATTTTATAAATGGAAAGGAAGGTTGAGAAGGAAAAGGCTAGGCAGCCGTCGCTGGGGAGACAAAGGGAGGGAGGGAGGCTGTCAGAGAAGAGCCGGGGGAGGCAGCGTCAAATGCATCATCAGCCTAGAATCGTTGTGTTCCCACAAATGGTCTCAACCCTTCTTGAACTCCCTTGACCTGCATTTGGCTCCCCGTCTAAGGTCAACAGAGTTGAAGAGGGGTTGGGTCTGAAAACTGTTCGTGGGAATGTAATGATTCTAGGCTCATGTCACGCTTCACTCCGCCCTCAGCTCTGCCCGCTCTTCTCCGACTACCCCCAGCCAAGGAGAGGGCAGGCCGCAAGTGCGGAATCAGCCCCGAGTCCTTGTGTGGCTGCAAGAGATCTGGAACTGACCCCCTCCTCCTCATGTTCCATAGACCCTCTCTGTGTGAAGGCTGACAGTATGGAGCCGAGGTGGCGCAGTGGGTAGGGTGCAGTACTGCAGGCCACTTCAGCTGACTGCTAACTGCAGTTCGGCGGTTCAAATCTCACCGGCTCAAGGTTGACTCAGCCTTCCATCCTTCCGAGGTGGGTGAAATGAGGACCCGGATTGTTGTTGGGGGCAATATGCTGACTCTGTAAACCGCTTAGAGAGGGCTGAAAGCCCTAGGAAGCGGTATATAAGTCTAACTGCTATTGCTATTGCTATGGTCTCCATGGTATGGATTCCTGCATAATAGGCAGAACGGAATCAAGTGATGAGCTTGAACTTTCCCTGTGTAGATCCGGTTACTTGTGCCCGAAGGTGACCGAGGCCCATCGGAAGATCCTCCTTCTTGGGACCACTTACCTGTATCTTTATCAGCGCCAAAGAGAACGGAAGGCGGGTTGGGGTGGACCAGCAGCTGCAGGTAATTCAGGGCAAACTTCTCCACGTATTCCCGCAGGTGGTCCTTCTCGTACATCCGCTTAATGAAGAGGAGGGCTTGCTGGCGAACCTGAGTCAGGAGAACAGCCAGTCCGGGTCACTTTCAACTCCAACAAGACCAGTGTTTCTCAACCTTGGCAACTTGAAGATGTCCGGACTTCAACTCCCAGAATTCCCCAGCCAGCGAAAGCTGGCTGGGGAATTCTGGGAGTTGAAGTCCGGACATCTTCAAGTTGCCAAGGTTGAGAAACACTGAACAAGACGCATCGAGGGGATTTCTTCTATTTATCTTATCTATATCTCACTTTCATTATTTGTACAAATAACTCACGGCGGTGAACATCTCCCACACGCCTTCCTATTTTCTCCACAACAACCCTGTGAGGCTGTTAAGTGAGTTTCTCCCCCCCCACCATTTTATTACCTTACTCATCCATTGTTCAGTAAATGACTGCAGTTGTTAAATTAGTAAACATGGTCGTTAAGTGAATCCTGCTTTCCCCACTGGCTTTGTTCGCCCTTGCGACATTGCAACTGTCATAAATGTGAGTCTGTTGCCCGAGTGTCCGAATTCTGATCACGTGACCACGGGGGACACCGCAACGGTCGTAAGTATGAACAATGGTCCTATCTCACTTTTTTCAGTGCTGTTGGAACTCTAAATGAACTGCTGTTAAATCGAGGGCTACCAGTATTGGGAAATTAGCATTATAATGGTTAAGAGCTGAGATATTTTGGCCCAAGAGCAGAAGATTCACCTTGTCCTTCTCGTGGGAGCTGAGGTCCAAGAGAACGTGCAGGTACTCGAACTGCCTGGACGGGCGCTTGAAGATCAGATCGCGGAGGGTCGACATGCCCAAATATGTCCGGCTCTGCAGAGCGGCCCAGAAAAAAAAACCAGGATGTGTCCCGGTCCAAAGAAGGGAAAAAAACCCCCCATAAATATTGTTAGTACGTTCAAAAATATCAATTTCCCCAACTTCTGCTCTTCGTAGGGCCGTAAATATTTAGCTGTCTCATTCCAGACAACTGAAGTCCAACCTGTGGACTTCAACTCCCAGAATTCATTGAGGCAGCCATCCAGGTCCGGCTGAGGAATTCTGGGAGTTGAAGTCCAGGGAGTTGTAAAGGGGCCTGACGGCCTGGGAGACGCACCTCATCCTCGCAATACTTGCGTATGACTTCCAGGGCGCTCTCTGTGATCAGGGGGGCCTCCAGAACCACCTTGGTGAAGATCCTGCAAGAGACACGGGGGAAGGGGACCCAGAGAGGGTCAAGGGTTTAGAGTGGGCAATCAGGAGAAGAGAGAAATAAGTCCGGCTCCCACTGGAAGAAGTGGAGCTGCACCATTTCAGCCAGCAAAAGGTGATTTATACAAACTTCTCGATTAAAGAAAGGATGCCAGAGGGAACATTATTTATATGGAGATCATTTTGTTTTAAGTTTTTTTTCCATTTTCATAACACATAATCCCATGTATACTATGACATAGCCAACATCATATTGTATTATTAAATGTTTACATCAATTCACCTTACCATCAACTCCCCAAAACCATTATTGGCTCTTCTGCTCTCCCTACACCATATTTGTACCTTATCCATCACTTTCTTCTCCCTCTCTCCTCCTTTCTTCCCTCTGTCATCCTTCTCTTCTCTACTTTCCCTTCCTCTCTCCTTCTTCTCTCTCCCCTTTCTACTCTTCCTTTCTCTCCTCCCCCTCCCTCCCTCCCTTCTTCCCTGTTGTCCTTCTCTTCTCTACTTCCCCTTCCTCTTTCCTTCTCCTCTCTCCCCTTTCCACTCTTCCTTTCTCTCCTCCCCCTCCCTCCCTTCTTTCTTCCCTCTGTCCTTCTCTTCTGTACTTCCCCTTCCTCTCTCCTTCTCCTCTCTCCCCTTTCCATTCTTCCTTTCTCTCCTCCCCCTCCTTCCCTTTCTTCCCTCTGTCCTTCTCTTCTCTACTTCCCCTTCCTCTCTCCTTCTCCCCTTTCTACTCTTCCTTTCTCTCCTCCCCCTCCCTCCCTCCTTTCTTCCCTCTGTCATCCTTCTCTTCTCTACTTCCCCTTCCTCTCTATGTGGGCATCATTTTGACTGGGAGCCCTTCAAAAATCATTTCCCAAAGACATTTCATCAGAGGAGACGAGGCAACCTGAAGCCCCCTCAATTCTTCTCCCTTCAAAATAATTCTAAAGAGGAGGAGGAAAAACTAGGGAAGCCAGTTGAGTCTTGGGGGGAAGGGGAAGACGGTGAGTTCTAGTGCCACCTCCTTAGGCCTGAAAGCCAGCTGGGTTAATATTGGCTCAACCACCAGGAGACTGGGAGTTCTAGTCCCACCTTAGCCAGGGAAGCCAGATGGGGGGGCTTTGGGCCAGCGCGTCTCTCTCAGCCCAAATCACCTCACAGGGTTGTTGTGGCTGTGGGGAAAACAGGGGGAGGAAGGCGTGTGGGGGGGGGCATGTTCACCCCTTTGGAGTTATTTGTAAAAATAATAAAGGCGGGATTCCAAGAAACAAATTCAGCTGATTTTTGTGCAGGTTTCCAAATCAACACTTTCAACCGGAGAGATTTGCTAAAACTTGACGGCGGCTCTGACTTAAGGCTACTACTGGTAACTGGGAAGTAAAAAACGAGGGTCCCTCGCAAACATGACCCAGAGGGGTTTTCTAGCCCCCGTCTAGCTTGCCGGCTCTGCAGGGCCACGGACTCACCCATCCTTCTGGTCGGGCTTCTCCTGCAGGCCGGAGAGGAGGCCGATGAGACACTCGTCGTAGTTGCTGAGGGAGCCGGTGGGGTATTGGCTCAGGTAAGCGTTGTACTCCTGGTAGAGCCAGGCGAAGGCCAGGTCCAGCCGGTTGCGGATGTCGTCCAGCACGAAGGCCAGGATCTCCTGCTTCAGAGGGACCTCAAACTGGGTCACCAGGGAGGAGAGGATCTTCACCCGGGCCTGCGGGAGGGAAGTCTGCGCTCAGGCCAGTGGCTTGCCCACAGCGGCCCCCTCGGCCGGCCTCAGCGGTCCCAACCCTTTCCAGATCGCACAGGGCGTGTGTGTCTGTGTGTGTGTGGCAGGGGCACCTACACAGCTCTCTGTGCAGAGCAGGAGATGCGCACGAGAGGATGCCTGGCCTTGCACGCGGGGCTCGGCGCACATGAGCGGCAGGCTCTTTGGCGCACGGGTGCAAAGCTCTGCTCCTCCGAGCGGAGGGCGCTGGGCACGAAGCTCCATTCGCGCAGGCTCGTCTGCCGCTCGCGGGAGTGGAACTTCGTATGCATGTGGCGCTTTCCCATCTCTCCCACGGCCCGGTTTCAAACAGGCCACGGCCCAGTAGTGGCCCGGGTGGGGACCGCGGACTTACGTGGGCCGCCCCGCTGTAAGCCACGGCCTTCTCGGAGCGCAGGATCCGCTTGACAGCGGCCAGTTTGAGCTTCTCCTTCTGGGTGTCCGTGAGAGGCTTGATCACGTCGCTCAGGCGGAAGATCTTCTTGCGGCCACTCGCACCCACCAGCCTGGAGCACAAGCACAGCAAGGCCGGCGTTTGAGTGGGGGGGGGGAGGCCTGGCGGGGGAGAGGGAGGAGGGACCTTCCCCCAAATGCAGGGGGTTTCCGCTAGTAGCTTGTCGTACGGGTAGCCGTACAACTGTCCATTTAGTGAATCATGGGAAGTTACAACGGCACTGAAACAAGTGACTTAGGAAAGTTTCTCACACTTACGACCACCGCAGCATCCCCAATGACACGGGATCAAAATCTGGATCCTTGGCAACCGACTTGCCTTTATGACGGTCGCAAGGTCCCGGGGGTGGATCTGATCCCCTTTTGCGACCTTCTGACAAGCAAAGTCAGCGGGGAAGGCAGACTCACTCAACCACCACGTGACTAATTCAACAACTGCAGTGATTCACTTAACAACTGTGCCAAGAAAGGTTGTAAAACGGGGCAAAATTCACTCAACAAATTTCTCACTTAGCAACAGGAATTTTGGGCTCTGTTGTGGTCACAAGTCGAGGATTTGGCAAAAATCCATCCATCCATCTATAATCCATTCATTCACCATTCTCTATTTACCTATGTCTGTCTGTCTGTCTGTCTGTCTGTCTGTCTATCTATCTATCTATCTATCTATCTATCTCTCTCTCTCTCTCTCTCTCTCTCTATCTATCTATCTATCTATCTATCTATCTGATTATCTATCTATCTGATTATCTATCTATCTGATTATCTATCTATCTATCTATCTATCTGATTATCTATCTATCTATCTATCTATCTATCTATCTATCTATCTATCTGATTATCTATCTATCTATCTATCTATCTGATTATCTATCTATCTATCTGATTATCTATCTATCTATCTATCTATCTATCTATCTGATTATCTATCTATCTGATTATCTATCTATCTATCTATCTATCTATCTATCTATCTATCTATCTATCTATCTATCTATCTATCTGATTATCTATCTATCTATCTATCTATCTATCTATCTATCTATCTATCTATCTATCTATCTATCTATCTATCTATCTATCTGATTATCTATCTACCTACCTACCTACCTACCTACCTACCTACCTACCTACCTGATAGATCTGTCTGTCTGTCTGTCTGTCTGTCTGTCTGTCTGTCTATCTATCTATCTATCTATCTATCTATCTATCTATCTATCTATCTATCTATCTATCTATCTATCTATCTATCTATCACCCATCCATCCATCTATCTATCTATGGCATCCATCCATCCGTCCATCCATCCATCCAATTTCCATAGTTTCCCATCTCAAGCCATGACTCTGGGCTGCTTATAATTCTAAAACTATAAACACAAATAAAAGACCCAAAATAAACGTACAGGGGGGCTGTGAGACTTGGCCGGTCGTCCCTGAGGCCCAGAGGGAGGGCCCTGAGCACAGTCAGAACCACAGGCATGGGAGCCCAGCCGGGGTTCTTAAGGCCTTAGGAAAAGCTCCTCTCGCAGGCCAGGACCTTCCACACCTTCTGCCGGCCTCCTGTCTCTTGGGAAGGCCACCCATTGTGCCGTCCATTGCCGAGTCTCTCGGGTCCCGTCCTGCAGGGGCCCCATGGAGCTCATCTCTACTGGCGCTCACCTTGGCTGGGTGGAAGGAATGATGGGTTCCGGGCGCCGCTTGGCCTGCAGGATCTCCGTGGAGGGAGAAGCCGGGCTCGCGGCTCCCACCACCGAGATGGCCTGGCCGAGGTTCAGGGTGGAAAGGCGTCGCTTGATCAAGACCCCTTCTGGCTTGGCTATCTTCTCCCCTTTGACGGCTTCCTTGGCTTGCTTGATCTGCTCCACTCCTGCCAGGGAAAGCGGGGGAGTTAACGGCTGATGGGAGGCAACCCCAGCAGGCTTCCTTTCCCACCTTTGGACAGCTGGACTTCAACTCCCAGAATCCCCCAGCCAGTGTGACCCCCTCCCCGGATCACGTCACCTCGGGGCACCGTTGAGTCAGTTGGCAAGCACCCAAATGCAAATCACATGACCGTGGGAATGCTTGGACGGTCGTGAGTGTGAAAAGGGGTCGTAAGTCCCTTTCTTCAGTGCCGTTATGACTTTAGTCACTGAGCGAACTGTTGTAATTCGAAGACTACCTGCACAGCCCAACTGCCAAGCGTCTCAATTTTGATCACATGACCCTGGGGATGCTGCAATGGTCATTGTGAAAAACGGTCGTAAGTCCCTTTCTTCAGTGCTGTTGTGACTGTGAGTGATTGTTGAACGAAGGGTTCCACCACAAAACCGCGTTCGACTAAAGCGCACTCGACGAAACCGCTGTAGCTGACGTCATCAACAGGGCGACAACAGCATGGAGACAGAAGCACGCTGTAAACGCTAAACCTAAAATAAACCCCTAAACCTAAACCTAACGCCCCTAAACCTAACCCTTAACCTAACCCTAACCCTAACCCTTAACCTAACCCTAACCCTAACCCTTAACCTAACCCTAAACCTAACCCTAAACCTAACCCTTAACCTAACCCTAACCCTAAACCTAACCCTAAACCTAACCCTTAACCTAACCCTTAACCTAACCCTAATCCTAACCCTTAACCTAACCCTAAACCTAACCCTTACCTTAAGTTGAATCAGCTTGCTTTCAAAGCGCTATTTAAAGCGCCCTTCTTTCTCCGCGCTCTCTGTTGTCGCCCTGTTGATGACGTCAGCGACGCGGTTTAATCGGGCGCGCTTTAGTCGAGCGCGGTTTTGTCGTGCCATGGAACGAAGGGCTGTAGGAGGGGACCGCCTGTAACTCCCCAGAGTCCCTACAATTCCCTCCCTGCCCAGACTGCTGGCAGCCATGCGACTCCTCTGGGGCTCCCTGGGAAGACCTACCTGGCCCCAGGCCACCTGCGGTCATCTGGGTGGCCATCAGCCGCGCCAAGTGCTTGATCTGGACTTCAGTCCCAGCAGATTCCACCGGAGTGTATGTCGCTTGGAAGGATGCCGGCATGTTCTCTGGGAGGTAGACCATACTGATGAGCACCTGGAGGAGGAAGAACACGGATTGGGAAGCATGGCCGGTCATGGAGAGAAGCAGAAGGTCAAGAAAAATGGGAGGGGAGGGTTGAGAGGGGAGGGGAGGAAAAGGGATGGGTTGAGATAAGAAGAGATAACCTTGATTGTCATTCTTCTCTAATCCTCGACTTACAACCAAAATTTGTCTTGTTAGGTTACATTCGTGGAGTGAGTTTTGTTCCATTTTGCGGCATCTCTTGCCACAGCTGTTAAGTGAATTGTTTCAATTAACAAATTAGTAACTTGGTTGTTAAGCGAGTCGGGCTTCCCCATCGACTTGGCTTGTCAGAAGGTCACCAAAGGGGAATCACAGGAATCACTGCCGTAAATATGAACCAGTTGCCTTTAAGGTGCTGCAGGGCACAAAGCTATTAAAAGAGCCCAATAATGCAATATAATGTAGTAGCAATCTAGTATATTTAAACAATCTTTTAAATTTGCCTTTAAAACTGGCTTTCTCCCCCAAACGCCACGACGGAAGCGAGAAACGCATCAATCCAACACCAGCAGAGGGACAAGGGTTGAGTGTGGTTCTAGAACAGTGGTTCTCAACCTTGTCAACTTGAAGATGTCTGGACTTCAACTCCCAGAATTCCCCAGCCAGCGAATGCTGGCTGGGGTATTCTGGGAGTTGAAGTCCAGACATCTTCAAATTGACAAGGTTGAGAAACACTGATACTAGTGGAAATTGAGAGAGTAACTTGCAAAGATTCTGGAGGAGTTTCTCAACTTCAACAAAGTTTAATAGGTATGGACTTCAACTCCCAGAATCCCCCAAACTGCCCAGGATTCCCCAGCCAGTGGGGGAATTTGTTGAGCTTGAGAAACGCTGGTCTAAAAAAAAAAAAAACAGATTTAACAAATGGGTATTTATGATTCCTCCTGCAGGAACGGCTCCATCCAATCTCTCTGGGTCATGTGGCGCTGAGTCCCACAGGGTCACACACACCCTGGTGCTGGATGAGCCCCTGAAAGGCAGATTGTTTTGGAGGGCGGCTTCTATTTGGCTGGGGATGAGAGGGGCTATAATTGGTAGCCATTTTCCCATTAGAAATTGGATCCTAATGTCTTAATACAGTATTTCAAACTTGTATTCAAACTTGGCACATGTCGGCCTTGGAATTCTGGGAGTTGAAGTCCAGACATCTTCAAGTTGCCAAGGTTGAGAAACACTGTTCTAGAATAAGAAGCTTAAAATCCATCCTCTTTTCAGGATAGGATGGCTGGTTGGGGAATTCTGGGAGCTGACCTCCTCAAGGCTTAAAGCTGCCACAGTTGGAGAGCCTTGCTCTAAAGCAGAGTTCGAGGCTTCTCTGACACCAAGTATTTTTCTCTTCGTGGGGGGGCAGAAAATACCCACAGAAAAACAAAGAGCTGGTTCAGCAACTAACCACCCCCCAAAAAAATACCCACCAAGTTGGCCACGTTATCCGGAGTCAAAAGAGGCTGCAGAAACTCGGCTGTGATGTCTATATCTGACTGGGTGCTGGTCTGGATGGAGGGCTTGGGGCTGGGCACTGCACCCTGCTCCAGGTCTTTGTCCTCATCATCCTCTTCCAGGGGGGCTCTGCACGCAGGAGAAGTCGCACCAGGCTCAACATCGCCAGTCTCCGGCGAAAGAGAACGCCCCCTCCACCCACCCGCACCCGCGAGGCCTCTGCGCCCTTTCAAAGACGGCTCACCCATCTTCATTTTCTTCAACGTGGGGTCGCTCTCGTCCCGGGGGCGTTTGCGTGGCTCCTTCAGGTTCGGCATATTGCGGGTGATTTCAGCCTGCTGGGTGCCCAGGTCCATCAGCAGGGTGGTGATCTGGGCCTGGAACTCGACGGAGGCCGGGTGCTTCAGGACGCTGAGCAAGTGGAGCTTGAGGTTCTTGCGGACGCTGCTCACCTGGGATTTGGCCAGCGTGGGAGGGAGGTTGGCTGGCGGGAGGACAGAACGTTAAGCAGAGATGGGACGGACGCCCCCAGGTTTCCCTCCCAGGAGAAACAGGCTGGTTCAGGTTCAGGTTTAGTTTATTTGTATGCCGCCCTTCTCCGGGAGGGACTCAGGGTGGCGAACAACTCCGAAGGGGAAAAGGGGACACAGACACAATACATGTAATTAAAATGCACGAAAATCACACAGCCACACAGGTCGAGAGGGGAGGGAACTCATCAACCCCAGGCCTGCCGGCACAGCCAGGTTTTGACGGTTTTCCGGAAGGCCTGGAGAGAGGTGAGGGTCCGAATCTCCGCGGGGAGTTCATTCCAAAGGGCCGGAGCTGCTACAGAGAAGGCCCTCCCCCGGGTGGTAGCCAGATGGCATTGGCTGGTGGACGGAACCTGGAGGAGGCCGACCCTGTGTGATCTAATGGGTCTGTGGGAGGTAATTGGCAGCAGGCGGTCTCTCAAGGCTGGGGGAAGAGAACTAGAGGAGGAACTGTTGATAAGGCCACAAAACTAATCAATCTTCAGGCCTGCAGTCATATTCCTTTTAGGATCTTTGGCCTGCCACACACTCTCTTATTTTACTATGCTGTTTCATTAGTGCGGAATTGGGAGGGGGGATTGTATGGAGTTAGATGCTATGTAGCCATAACAACGTTCTTTCTAGAAAACCAAGGTCATCCTTTGTCTCCGCACCTCTGCACCTGACCGGAACTGGATGGGTGGAAACTGCCAGCGTGACAGCGGGAGATTGGACCATGGGATGATGGACTTGTGGGGGCAAGATCATGGACTTCCAACTGGGTGGAAAACCCAGGAAGCTTTCAGATTCGGGTTTTCCATAGAAGTGCCAGCATGTCTCTCTTAATAAATTGGAACTTAGAGCAATGCTTTGCCTTGGACTCTGATTTAATTTTGGGTGATATTTGGAACTCTTGACATCAATACTACTACGACTACTGCTAGAAGAGAAAGAGGGACTTCTAGTTCACGCTCTACCTCCATAGATCCTCTTTGGAGCTGGCTAAGAGAGCCAATTCATACAATCACCTTAAATGTAAAGAACCAAGTATCAGCCTGCAGCTGAAATTGATGAAGAGGCCATAACAACAGTGATCTGAAGAACCAAAGAATGTCCCATTTTATGACCTTTCTTGCCACACACCTGTTAAGAGCATCGCCACAGTTGTAACAATGATCTGAAGAACCGAAGAATGGCTACTTGCTCAGAGGACACCGCGTTGTATCCTAGTACGCATATAGATCGTCCCGGATTTACAACCACAAGTGAGCGCAGAATTTCTGTTGCTAAGGGATACAGTTGTTTTTGTCCCACTTAATGACCTTCCTTGCCACACAGTGGCTGCGTGCATGAGGGCAGTTGCTCAGTTAGTAACACAGGTGGTTGTTGGGGAGGGATGTCCTAACGGTGAGAACAATGAACCAGTGGAAGGACTTGCCTCCAGAAGTTGTGGGTGCTCCAACGATGCAGCTTTTTAAGAAGAGGTTGGACAAGAAGACCTCTGAGGCCCCTTCCAACTCTTACCATTCTACGGTCTAGATCTCTTGAAGCAGTGTTTCTCAACCTTGTCAACTTGAAGATGTCCGGACTTCAACTCCCAAAATTCCCCAGCCAGCGAATAGAAACACTGTCCTAACCACTGCTGGGGAATTCTGGGAGTTGAAGTCCAGACATCTTCAAGTTGCCAAGGTTGAGAAACACTGTCCTAACCACTGCTGGGGAATTCTGGGAGTTGAAGTCCGGACATCTTCAAGTGGCCAAGGTTGAGAAACACTGTCTTGAAGAGTACAGCCAAGCTGCTGATGCTGTGACTCTGGCTGGCTTACCGTGCAGGGTCTCGTAGGCCTGGATCACCTCTGACATGAACATGGGCCGCTGTCGGGCGATGGAGGCCAGGGAGCCCAGGGCTGCCGTCAGGTTGATGCTGGAGATGGCCGGGTGTACCATGAACTTCAGAAGCTGCTCGAGCGCTGCCTTCCCTTCCTCCCATAGGGCATCTGGCGGGTGGGGAAAGAGAGGCACTTAGTAGAAATCAACTTATAAACTGTTGCCTGTCAGGCCCCAAGAACCCAGGAGGAGCCCTAGTGACTCCTTAAGCAGACGTCTTTATTCTGCCACGCCTGTAGACAGAATCGTGCCACACTAAAGCAGTCGGCTACATCCCCAAGCCTATACTTAGGGAACTGTTAAGGAGGAGCTGTCTTCACTCTCTTTCTCTCACACACCAAACTCTCTGAACTGAGTTGCCTCTTTGCTCCTCTGGAATGCAGCCCCTCCCTCCTGGGAATCCGGCCCACGACATTCCATCACACTGTGCATTATTCCGCTGATGAACCCTGTTCCCTGCTTTTCCTAAAGCAGCACCTGTACCACACTCTCCACCAGTGGGATTTCCACAGCAACCCAGGCAGGTAGGTGAGGCTGAAAGCAGCGGGCCCCAAAGTCCTCCCGTGGACTTCCAAATGTCAGAGAGTACCGTATTTTTCGGAGTATAAGACGTACCTTTTTTGCTTCAAAAAAAGAGGCTGAAAATCTGGGTGCATCTTATACACTGAATACAGCCTTTTGTTTACCTCCTGAAACCCCTCCCCTTCACCAAAATGGCCGTGCGTAGCTTGTAGGAGGCTTTCAGAGAGCTCCTGGGGGCTGGGGAGGGCAGAAATGAGCGAAAAATGGGCCATTTTTTGCTCAATTTTACCCCCCCCCAAGCCTCCAGTAGCACACTATAAGCTTCCTAATGCCCCCCTTTTTTTAATTTAATTTAATTTTATCAATTTCATATATACATTCACAATTATATGATCTCATAACTGTTATTAATAATATGTATTTATAACAATTTTTCCCTACTGTTAACAATATACTTGAAGATTGCTTTTTTAACATCCCATAGATCCATCTTATCTTACAACGGTCCTACTTCTTCTTCCCTCCCTCCCTCTTTCCTTCCCTCGTTTCTTCTCTCCTACTCCCCTTCCTTCCCTCCCTCCTTCCCCTTCCCTCCTTCTCTCCTTCCTTCCCTCCCTCCTTCCTTCCCTTTCTTTTCTCCTTCTCTCCTTCCTTCCCCCCTTCCTTCTCTCCTTCATTCCCTTCCTTCCCTCCTTTCTTCTCTCCTTCTCTTCTTCCTTCCCTCCTTTCTTCTCCTTCTCTCCTTCCTTCCCTCCTTGCTTCCCTCCCTCCTTCCCTCCTTCCTACCCCCCTTTCTTCTCTTTCTTCTCTCCTTCCTTCCTTCCTCCTCTCCTTTCCCTTCTCTCCTTTCCCTTCCTCCCCTTTACCCTTCCCCTCTTCTTCCCATTCCTCCCCTCTTTCCTACTCTTACATTCCCTCCCATTCTTCCTCTGCCTTTTGGGGGAAAAAATGGGCCCGTTTTTACGAAAAACGGGACTTTTTGGGGAGGTTTGCAGAATGCAAAACCTTTTTTTTTTAATTTGCCTCTTCAAAACCTTGGTGCGCCTTATACTCCAAAAAATACGGTATTTCAATCTGTCTCTTCCCCTCTGTCTCAACCTTGGCAGCTTCCATACGTGGGGACTCCAATTCTCAGAATCCCCACACATCTCACGGCTGTCCAGGTTGAAAAACATTAACTGCCCACACCTATCCAGGGGCGGGCGATTCGTTTTCTCAAGAGGCCGTATGAGAAACTGCGATGGAGGGTCACCACAACTGCCCCACTGGGGGGCTCCTTACTGTATTTGATGTATGTGTGGTCCGTGGGAACCCGGTCGAGGCTGATGTCGTTCTCGTGTCGCTTGGGCACCTCCGATTCCGGCATGCGGGGCGAGAGGGTGATGATCAGCCCCTCCACGAACTTGATGGCGTGAGTGCGGATCCCGTCGTTGTCGGAGTCCAGCAACTGGATGATTTCGTTGGCCATGGCCGAGACCATCTCCCAGCAGGCTTCCTGCATCTCGTTGATCACCCTGGACTTCACCATCCACTGGGCAGCAAACAAAGAGGAAGGAAGCCCGTGAGCAGCTCCGCCCGCTAGCCAGAGCAATTTAAGGGGGCACAGGTAGAGAAAGGCTGCTCGCTCCAATCCTGTGCCCTCGTGACCCCCCACCCACTTCCCACCCAGGGTTTTTCTGTCCTGTTCACTTGGGTCCATCCCGTTCCTCTAGGGTGGTGCGAATCTCAGGTTGCACTTTTCATTTCAAGAAGTGAGGATGATGTCGGGAAAACTCCCAGTCAAAATGGAAGGAAGGGTCAAGTGAGGCTCTAGCTTGGCATCCTTGCACAGCTTCGAGCCTTATCTGGCCGTTCCCAGGGAAAAGTAAGCAGTCCGGGGAGATTCTTGTAACGTAGGCGGGAGGCAATGAAGCCGCTGACTTTCGTTATTCACAAGTGGCTCTGCTTGCTTGCCCGCAGCTCACCTGCAGGGCCACCTTATACAGCTGGGTCATGGCCAGGATGGCCTTCTTCACCACGTTGACGTTCTCATCCCTCAGCAGCATGTTCAGGTTGGCAATGAGCTTGAGCAACAGCTCCGTGTCCCGCTTGCTGAAAAGAACAAAGGCGAAAACGGGAACGAATCGAAAGAGGGACGAGGCAGCGGTCTACAAATACGGCTGCCAGGGAAATAAAAGGAAGCACTTCAGGAACCAGGTTGAATGGCCTGTCGCTCCCTCCGAAGCATGAGGATCAGAATGGCAAATTCTCCTGGCCCTTTCCAAAATGGCTAAAGCAGGGCTCTCCAAACTTGGTAGCTTTTAAGACTTGTGGACTTCAACTCCCAGAATTCCTCAGCCGCCCATGCTGAAAGCCCTCCCTCTGCCTTTGAATGAACTTTTATTTTATTTTTTATATTTTATTATTATTTATTTATTTATTTATTTTCTTTCCTTTTTTTTGTGAAAAAGGTTTTTTATTTTCCATTTTCATACACTCACATATATACTGTGCATAGCTGGGGCCATACAATCTTAAACAATAATCGCAGCAATTCCTCTTGTCAACAATACCCCAAAAAATAGAAACCCAATATACCTCTTCCACTCTCCGTACACCTCTTTCTTCCACCCCCCTCCAACTTTCTATCTTCCCTCCGTCATCCCCCTCTACCCTACTTCCCCTCCCCCTCTACCACTCCTCTCTCCCGATCCACTCCCTCCCTTCCTTCTCACCCTCCCTCCCATCCTCTCTCCCTTCCCTCTCTACCCATCTTTCTTCTATCCCACTCCTCCTCCCCTTGGTGTACCTCCACTATGGGTCAATGTACTTAACATCCTATTTTTACAGAGAAATTAAAGAAAAACAGTATATATGTGAAGTCGCATTATATTGAGATCTAAACCATTGTATTTAACCTAGTATATATCCCTCCCTCCCCCCCCCCCAACACCCCACCTCCCTCCCCTCCCCGACTTCCCAGAGCCCGTACACGGTTTGAATGAACTTTTAATGCTCAGTTTTGACTATCTTTGCCTTTACATTTTGATGTCCCATTTTGATGTTTGAATTAGTCCCTTTGGAAGGGAGAGCTGGGGCGGTTTCTAAATGTGACGAATGCGTAAATAAATGAAAAGGACAGCGTGGTCTTACCAGGCTTCCTCTATGAACCCGATTACAAATTTCCGCACCTCGACAGACTTATCTGCCTGGAAAGCGATGATTTCCTAAAAGAGAAAAGGGGGAGGGGTTTGCTTTCATGGTTGTTTGGCCTTTCAGCCCCCCCAAAAAACACAACTCATTGCGAGCCAAGTTGGAACAGAGCTCGAGTAATAGACAGGAAGGAGGAAGATTAAGGGCCGAGTCCAGTTCTAACAACCACCATCTCCCCACCGGTTGGTTATTCTGGTTGACACAAATTAACAGAATAACAGAGTTGAAAAGGGCCTTGGAGGTCTTCTAGTCCAACCCTCAAGCGGGAGGCCCTAAACCAGTGTAAGTCCTATGGACTTCAACTCCCAGAATCCCCCAGCCAGCATAGCTGGCTGGGGAATTCTGAGAGTTGAAGTCCACAGGACTTAAAGTCGCCAAGGTTGAGAAACACTGCCCTAAACCCTTTGAGACAAACTGATGTACAATCTCTTCTTCAAACCCTCCAGTGGTGGAGCTTATGGGCAGGAAGAACCTTACAAAGCAGATACTGCGGAGAAAAAGATATTCCTATGGAGATTCCCGGCCAACTCACATCCAGGAAGTTATCCAGCAATGTAGGATCCTTGTTTATAATCAATTCCTGGACCTAGGAAAAAGGGGGAAAGAAAAGAAATTAAGAATAGAGGCAAGCAAGAAGAAAAAGCTGGAAGAATCCATTTGGCATATCATGAAACTCCTGGAATATTCCTTTGTGCCAGCCACAGGTCACACTGATGGGAGCAAATGCTCTTCTGTACAAAGGTTGTGGGGAAAATCCAGACCCCAGAGACGTTCATAATTTGCTGGAGATGAATTCATTTAGCTCACGGAGGCAAAAATGGCTCTAACATACAAATTTGCCTATGATTTTAATTCTCTAATACAGTATTTCTCAACTTTTAAGACGTGTGGACTTCAACTCCCCGAATGCCGAATTCAACTCCTAGAATGCCGGCTGGGGAATTCAGGAAGTTGAAAGTCCACACATCTTAAAAGTTACCAAGATTGAAAAAAAAACACATCTCTAATAGGTTAACTGAAATTACATGGTAGAAGTAGTTCTCAACTCACGGCCACAATCGAGTCCGTTGGGCTATTCAAACACCTAGAAACTAAATTGGAGGAAGTTAGGCCATCGGCTCCCCTAACGGTGTTTCAACCGGCTTAGTCAGAGAGGGGACCATTTAACTGAAGAAAGCCTGGGTTCAAATTCAAGAAAAGGAAAAAGTGACTTACCTGTTTAAGGATCGTGATTTTAGACTCGTTGACTATTAAGGCAGCTTGATTCAGCAAATCTACAACCTGGTTATTTAAAAAAAATAATAATCTAAAATCAGTATCAGGAACAAAAAGAAAATCCAGAGAAGTCTATTATATGTATGGGAAATTAGTGGGTGTAATAGATCCTAATAATCCCAAGGTGGCGCAGTGGTTAAATGCAGCACTGCAGGCTACTGCTAGATCAGCAGGTCAGCGGTTCAAATCTCACCGGCTCAGGGTTGACTCAGCCTTCCATCCTTCCGAGGTGGGTGAAATGAGGACCCAGATTGTTGGGGGCAATATGCTGACTCTCTGTAAACCGCTTAGAGAGGCCTGAAAGGCCTATGAAGCGGTATATAAGTCTACTGCTATTGCTATTGCTAATAATTGATGTAAAAAAGATTGAATGGAAAAAGAGTTTGAACTTTAAAAAAAAAAACATGATTTATTTTCTTGCAAATGTAACACTCCATGATTGGAAGAACGAACTACAGAGGAGGGGGTAGGGATTCGACCCGTGGACTTCAACTCCCAGAATTCCAGCTGATTTAGGAATTCTGGGAGTTGAAGTCCACAGGTCGTAAAGGGAGGTATAGTTGCCTATAGAGGAAGATGGGAAGAAATGGTAAAGCTGGGAACTCCATTAAGTCCCAATTGGTTTGAGGATGATGGGTCCAGCCTGAACTCATATCATGGCAACGTTCAAGCTTCACATCCTGGCAGCCTTACTTTCTCTGACGTGGTCATGGTGTCGATCTCTGCCATTTCCTCTCCCGAAAAGAACTGGGAGGCAATGCTCATCCGTAAAAGGCCGGGGTCTCCCACCCCACTTGTGTTTGCCATGGCTTCCCACCCTCGATCAAGTCGACAACAGGCAAAATCCAGCCGAGCGAACCGAGACCTGGGAATAAAAAGCAGAGGGCTTCAGCTTAAAAAGCAAGCTAGGAAGAAACTAGTGCAGTGTTTCTCAACCTTGTCAACTTGAAGATGTCTGGACTTCAACTCCCAGAATTCCCCAGCCAGCATTCGCTGGCTGGGGAATTCTGGGAGTTGAAGTCCAGACATCTTCAAGTTAACAAGGTTGAGAAACACTGAACTAGTTGAAATTGAGAGAGTAACTTGCAAAGATTCTGGAGGAGTTTCTCAACTTCAACAAAGTTTAATAGGTATGGACTTCAACTCCCAGAATCCCCCAAACTGCCCAGGATTCCCCAGCCAGTGGGGGAATTTGCTGAGCTTGAGAAACGCTGGTCTTAAAAAAAAAAACAGATTTAACAAATGGGTATTTATGATTCCTCCTGCAGGAACGGCTCCATCCAATCTCTCTCTGGGTCATGTGGCGCTGAGTCCCACAGGGTCACACACACCCTGGTGCTGGATGAGCCCCTGAAAGGCAGATTGTTTTGGAGGGCGGCTTCCACTTGCCACACTGGCTGGGGATGAGAGGGGGACGTGCTGGTTGGGGATGATGGAAGTATACACTGGCTGGGGATGATGGGGTCGAGTTGGCTGGAGATGAAGGGGATACAAGGCCGCCTGGGGATGATGGGGACACAGGTTAAATGGGGATGAAGGGGGGCTGGCTGGGGATGATGGGGACACAGGTTAAATGGGGATGAAGGGGGGCTGGCTGGGGATGATGGGGACACGGGTTAAATGGGGATGAAGGGGGGCTGGCTCGGGATAATGGGGATACGGGTTAAATGGGGATGAAGGGGGGCTGGCTGGGGATAAAGGTTAAATGGGGATGAAGGGGGGCTGGCTGGGGATGATGGGGACACGGGTTAAATGGGGATGAAGGGGGGCTGGCTGGGGATGATGGGGACACGGGTTAAATGGGGATGAAGGGGGGCTGGCTGGGGATAATGGGGATACAGGTTAAATGGGGATGAAGGGGGGCTGGCTGGGGATAATGGGGATAAAGGTTAAATGGGAGGGTGAAGGGGGGCTGTCTGGGGATGGTGGGGACACAGGTTAAATGGGGGTGAAGGGGGGCTGGCTGGGGATGATGGGGGTACGAGTCCAGCACCTCCAAAAGGCCAATTGCTGAGCGTCCGAGGGCAGCCATCTCGCCCTAAGAGCCCCCCAAACGTCCAGCCTTCGCAGACCCCCCCACCCCCCACCAAGATGACCTCCCCGTCCCTGGGGGGGGAAGGGTGGCTCTGACACCCCAACGGGGCCCTTCCGTTCCCATGACAACCGCTAGGCCTCTTTCAGCGCGGCCTCCTCTTACCAGCAGAGCCGGGCAGCGCTTTTCCTTCGCCTCAGTGAGCGAAAACTAATTTCTGGGGCTTTCTCTCCCCCCCCCACTCCCCTTTTATTTATTTTTCAGCCAAGCTTCCGCAAGACCCTCCAGTCGGCAAACGCAAATCCCCTTCGCCTTGAGTGATGCGCCGCCGCGCATGCGCGAAGAGCAAGGCCTCTTGGGTAGCGTAGTTTGCTCCGGCCGCCCCTCCAAAGGCGGCCCCTGGCTGGCTTCTCCGTTTAGGAAGGAGGGAGAGGTTAAGCGCGGGCCGCAAGGCACCCTGGGTAGCGCAGCTCTGACGGCCGAGTGGCGTCACGCGCCCCAACATTGTCCAGGAGGCGCGGCGTGTGCAACGGATTCTGGGAGGCGTAGTTTTCCCCCCACGAGGCGACGTGCGACGCCGCGGGGAATCCTGGGGAGTCTGGAAGCGCCTCCATTTTGTAACGTTCGGGGGAAATGTGAGGGAAATTGCGCCGCTGTCATGAGGAGAAGGCGGGGCCCTGTTGGATCCCCGTTGGGTTATTTTTTTCCTCAGGAAATATTTCTGACGCGGTTTTTAGGCTTCTCCTTTTTAAAAAAAAATATTTTGGCATTCTGTATTTTAACCATTCGCCGAATAAGCCAAAAATTTACCTCAAAAAAAAAAAAAAAGGGAATATGTGTCGGACAGGGAATTCATTTAAACGTATTGCCTACCCCTGTCGTGAGAAATTGAAATACAAAAGGAAAAGACATGAAAATACACATAGCTGCCTTGGGTGATTAGCAAAAGTAACGAAGGTAGGATAGCAACAAAGACAAATAGGTAAATGAAAGCAAAGTAATGCAAAAAAAAAAACCTCGATATTTGAATTTTAAGAAGTTGGAAAGGGGGGGAAAAGTATATTTATTTAGGCTAAATTATACAGCCTTCTACTCACAGCAACTGTGGGCGGCTTACAGAAAATATAAATAGAAGAAATAAAAATTGATATAATAATAAAATAATATAATATCCTGCCCTTCCATTTGTATCCCCAACCACAAGCCCTGATTTGACTGGACTTTGTACCTGACATTAATTGTCATTGTTTTTTTTTAATCTGGGTCCTAAAAACCACATTTCAGCTTCAAAATAGCAGGTAAAAAATGGCTGTCATCTTGAGTGGCACCTTCCTCATCAGAGAACAAAGTCTAGAGCAGGTGTGCCCAACTCATAGAAGGGAAAGGGCTGCATTGATGAGCCAGTTTGGCCCAGTGGTTAAGGCACCTGGCTAGAAACCAGGAGATGGTGAGTTCTAGTTCCCATTTAGCCTTGAAACCAGCTAAGGGACTTTGGGCCAATCGCCAGGAGATGGTGAGTTCTAGTTCCCATTTAGCCTTGAAACCAGCTAAGGGATTTGGGGCCAGTCACCAGGAGATGGTGAATTCTAGTTCCCATTTAGCCTTGAAACCAGTTAGGGACTTTGGGCCAATCACCAGGAGATGGTGAGTTCTAGTTCCCATTTAGCCTTGAAACCAGCTAAGGGACTTTGGGCCAATCGCCAGGAGATGCTGAGTTCTAGTTCCCATTTAGCCTCGAAACCAGCTAAGGGACTTTGGGCCAATCGCCAGGAGATGCTGAGTTCTAGTTCCCATTTAGCCTCGAAACCAGCTAAGGGACTTTGGGCCAATCACCAGGAGATGGTGAGTTCTAGTTCCCATTTAGCCTCGAAACCAGCTAAGGGACTTTGGGCCAATCGCCAGGAGATGCTGAATTCTAGTTCCCATTCAGCCTTGAAACCAGCTAAGGGACTTATGGTCAATCGCCAGGAGATGCTGAGTTCTAGTTCCCATTTAGCCTCGAAACCAGCTAAGGGACTTTGGGCCAATCGCCAGGAGATGCTGAGTTCTAGTTCCCATTTAGTCTTGAAAGCAGCTAAGAGACTTTGGGCCAATCGCCAGGAGATGGTGAGTTCTAGTTCCCATTTAGCCTTGAAACAAGTTAGGGATTTGGGGCCAGTCACCAGGAGATGGTGAATTCTAGTTCCCATTTAGCCTTGAAACCAGTTAGGGACTTTGGGCCAATCACCAGGAGATGGTGAGTTCTAGTTCCCATTTAGCCTTGAAACCAGCTAAGGGACTTTGGGCCAATCGCCAGGAGATGCTGAGTTCTAGTTCCCATTTAGCCTCGAAACCAGCTAAGGGACTTTGGGCCAATCGCCAGGAGATGCTGAGTTCTAGTTCCCATTTAGCCTCGAAACCAGCTAAGGGACTTTGGGCCAATCACCAGGAGATGGTGAGTTCTAGTTCCCATTTAGCCTCGAAACCAGCTAAGGGACTTTGGGCCAATCGCCAGGAGATGGTGAATTCTAGTTCCCATTTAGCCTTGAAACCAGCTAAGGGACTTTGGGCCAATCGCCAGGAGATGCTGAGTTCTAGTTCCCATTTAGCCTCGAAACCAGCTAAGGGACTTTGGGCCAATTGCCAGGAGATGCTGAATTCTAGTTCCCATTTAGCCTTAAAACCAGCTAAGGGACTTTGGGCCAATCACCAGGAGATGCTGAGTTCTAGTTCCACCTTAGACATAAAAGCCAGCTGGGTGACTTTGTGTCAGTCCTCTCTCTCTCTCTCTCTCTCTGAGCCCAACCCACCTCACAGGGTTGTTGTTTGGGATGGGTGGGAGATAGGTAGAGAAAGGCATATGTATGCCGCCTTATTTGTAAAAAGGTGGGATAGAAATAATAATAATTGAGAAATAATCGATATCACAATCTCTGGCATTTAGCAATAAGATGCCAGGCAAGGTGTTGGTATTCTTGGAGAGGCACTGCAGGTGCGTGGCACTATATCTTTCAGGTTGTCACTAACAGATCTGTTTGGCAGCAATGGATTTCCATTACTGGCAGGCTGCATGTAGCCCCGGGGCTCTCTACTATGCAGGCTAAAACTGCCTACAATTGTTGCAAGATTTATTGAAAACAATCAAAAAAGGGAAACTAAGAAAGACAAGGAAAAAAATCTGCTCAAATCTCTCCTAGTCCTGCTTCGGTCCATTGAGTCCAGCAGCCATTGAAAGTGGTACCGAAAGTAAACGAAACAAGCAAAACGTAATTACAAAACTGGAAGAAAACATTTCGTATTTTGCAGATCAGGACAGTTTGGAAAGCGAATCTGGCTTGTTTTTATTTTTCCCAATAAAAATCCCCTTTTGGTCCTTTAGAGGGAGGCAGTTCTCCGTTGCTAGATACTCATCCCAGGTTTCTGCTGCAGAGTTCAGAAACCGCTTGTGGGTGCTGCCGGGCCCCGGTTGTTAATAATTGGTGCAGAAGCTCATTGGATGCAACTGTGCCTCTAGAAGACATCACGGTTCTAATTGTTTTATTTGATGTTGGGATAATCTTAGTGTTAGATAACTTTTGAGGCAATATTCTATTATTTCCTTTGAAGATGCTCAGGCGAAAAAGCTGAACCAATAGAAAAATAGACATATAATTATAGTCCGGGATGTTTGTGGGGGGGGGGGGGGACTGGGCATTTGTTCCATAAGGGCCTAGTTAAGAAAAGAGTATCGGTCAGTCGATTGTTCTTATAGCCTAATTAGTTATCATTGCTGGAGGTTTTTAAGAAGAGACTGGAGAGTCAATTGTCCAGAATGGTATAGGGTCTCCTGCCTGAGGAAGGGGTTAGACTAGAAGACCTCCAAGGGCCCTTCCAACTCTGTTCTTCTGTATTCATTTTTTGCCTTTTGTTTGACAAAACCATGAGCATCACCAAATCCCCTGTGTAGTGCTGATCCTAGAGGAAAAAAATATATCATTTCCCACAAACACCTATTATCACAAATACCATTGAGATATCACTTGTGTCTATCCAGCTTTATAGCTGATTCAGCAAACCATGTTTAAAACAAATCTTGCTTAATGCTGTTTCAGTCGGCATGGGTCAACAATCTTTTTGAGCAGTCCAGGTTTGGTGATGTGTAAGGAAAAACTGGTCTTGATTCTTTGCGAAGAATGAGCACCATGTCATAATTGTATTTTTTCCTGGGCAGCAAGGTGGTGTTTAAAGGCTGTAATTCTGTTTTCATATGTCTTAGAGCAAGGGGTGTCCAACCTTGGCCACTTTAAGTCTTGTGGATTTCAACTCTCCGAATTCTGGGAATTGAAGTCCACAAGTCTTAAATATTGGGCAGCCCTGTCTTAGAGCATTATCGACTAATCAGTGAGGGCAGCGCCCATCCAATCTGGTTTAAATATTTTTTAATTACATGAGCCACTACCCAGAGTCCTTGCACCCTTCTCTCCTGGCCAGGGTGCAAGAATTTGGTCTCAATAAAAGTGGTTGCGAGAGCTGAATCTTGTTTACATGCAGGCCATAGAGAACTTAGCCACAGTATGGGAAATTATCTCCACTTGGCTGGCTATCTCCAACATGCTCAACCAGAAACAAACAAAGGACTCTAGCATGCTGCATATTGGAATTACGTTATTCGTCCCAGACAATGGGAGAAAACCCAGGATTGAACAATAAGTCTCATTGCAGGGTCCAAAGTACCATTCTCCATTTAGGAATGAGGAGGGGGCAGGGATAAACATACCTCAGCCAAAGCAACTCCTAAGCTAACTGGGGAAACCTTTGGAGTGAAATTAAATTTCCTTTGCACCCCCTATAGCCCCCAACTCCACGGTTACTCATTCGTCTTTTAAGTCCTATGTATCTGCTACAAACTGACTACACTTTGTCCATGGAGATTCTCAATCATTCAGATCATGGTTGTCCCAAAGATGCTTTTCCAAAGGACTGAAGAACTGAGGAAGCATCTTGGATGAGAATCAAAACATTTTTAAAGAAAACTACCAAGCCCAGTTGCCTTTCGGTAAAGCTCCTTTGGGATGACTACACTTGGATTGGACTTTTGATTATTTTAAGACTGATACATGCCTTCCTTTGTTGTGTTTGTCGTGGCTGTGGGTACTTTGGGACTCCTGTAAGTCCAACAAAATGGCAGCAGGGGGAAGGAGGATCTCTGTTTCCCAGAAGACCAAAGAGCCACTTTCAAGAAAGTAGATAGCGAGGTTGAGACCCACCATCTTCTCAAACTTACTTTTGTCTTCCTTCTAGTTAAGCAGCAGGTTTTTCAAAACAAGCCTTGAACTGTAGCATTTTTACTTTACAAGGGTGCATCAAGAGCCAACCTGGCTCCAGAAGCATCTTGGAATGTCAAGGTGGCGATACTGTGCTTTTGCTCAAGAAGAAAATAAGCTGGTCACATATCACTCTAATCAGCCCAGGTTGTTATTTACAAACCACAATGGTAGGTTCTTCTACATCAGGGATGTCCAAGCGTGGCCATTTTAAGCTATGCTGGCTGGGGAATTCTGGGAGTTGAAGTCCACAAGTCTTAAAGTGACCAAGCTTGGCTACTCCTGCTCTACAAACAAAATCCATGAAGAGCATAAACTGTTACGGCTTGCTGAAAGATGTAAAACCCAGGCAGTGTTTCCCTCTTCCCAAATGTAAAAGCAAATATTTCTGTTTGATTTCTTTTCTTTACTCTTATATTTGCATCTCATCTTTTCTCTTGGCAGGTCAAGACACAACATCTGGCGCTCATCTTGTGAGGTGAGTAGGCTGAGAATCCATGATTGGTCACCTGGCTTGAATGGGGAACTTGAACCCGATTCTCTCCCATCCTAGTCACATGCTGGTGATGACATGGAGTTATCTTGCATTGATTGTCCATCTCAGTACTTTAAAACCGGCCTTTGCAAATCTGGGGCTCCAACATCCCAAAACTGCAGAAGTGGAAGAAGGATGGCTTCCTTGCTGCAATAGTTAATCACAGTCATTTTTCTATCATATTTATGTAGCTGCCTGTCTCTCAAAGGGTGATTCTGGGCAGTGTGCAATGAAAAAAAACCTATACGTTAGTGTCATA
The DNA here is from genome assembly GCF_051295495.1 of Thamnophis sirtalis. Taxonomy (NCBI): domain Eukaryota; kingdom Metazoa; phylum Chordata; class Lepidosauria; order Squamata; family Natricidae; genus Thamnophis; species Thamnophis sirtalis. Next base: position 2,013,734 of record NW_028261393.1, read on the forward strand.
TAAAAAAAAATCATTTGTAACTTAACGTTATACACGTAGTTCTTGCCTTCAACCGTTTGTTTAGTGATTGTTTAAACTTACAACGCCACTGAAAAAGAGTGACATGACCATTGTTCACACTTACGACTGTTGTAGCATCCTCGTTGTCCTGATCAAAATTCAGATGCTTGGCAACCGGCATCTGTTTCTGACAGTTGCCGTGTCCTGGGGTCAGGTGATCCCGCTTTGCGACCTTCTGACAAGCGAATTGAGAACCCAGATTCATTTAACAACCGTGTTACTAACTAAACAACTGCAGTGATGCACTTAACCACTGTGGCAAGAAAAGTTGTAAAATGGGGCAAAGCTCACTTAACAAGTATCTCGCTTAGCAACAGAGAAGTTGGGCTCAATTGAGGTCGTAGGTCAAGGACTACCTGTACAAAAAGGATGAATATATGATACCTATCCAGTCTTTCGGGGCAAAAAAGCCCCTGCCTCGTCTTCTTTTCTAGGCCTGTGCAACTCCTGAGACAGACCCATGTAACTTTCAGCTCTAAGGATGCTTAACAGGCTGGCAAGATCACATTCCCCCCTCTCTTTCTCCAGTGGCTCTGTCTAGATCAGTGTTTCTCAACCTTGGCAACTTGAAGATGTCTGGACTTCAACTCCCAGAATTCCCCAGCCAGCGAACGCTGGCTGGGGAATTCTGGGAGTTAAAGTCCGGACATCTTCAAGTTGCCTAGGTTGAGAAACACTGGTCTAGATCACCTCTCCCTGCGCCAGCAAACCGAGCCATTCTGCCATTTTTCAGCAGCAAACAGGAAGTCCTGGTTAATCATCAACCGGGCAGCCCCACGGTGACAGGTGTGGGCCAAGGACGCCAAGAGATAAGGAAACAGACGGTGGTGGTGGCAGTGGCAGAGCTGGAGGGGACCCACCCTGTAGATAACATGTCGCCTAGCTGTCGCTTAACCTTTTCCAGCCCATCTTCCATATGCTTTGAAAAGGCACCAGGAGGGGGGTCGGAAGGGAACCCCAAAAGGGATGAGTACAATACCTGTTTGACTTGGGGATCAGTTCCAGAAAGTTTAATCGGCCTTGGTATCTAGGTGGTGTGTTTTGCATGCTGCGTTTCGCCCAAAGCTCCAACCAGTTTTTATTTCAGAGTACGTGTTACACATCCAAGAGAATAACCCTCTTTTCCGAAATGGATATAAAAAAAAAAATAGATGTGAACTAAATGTGGGGAAAAGGTTGAGCCAGTCCTTCTTTTGCAACTAAGGTACTCTGCCAGGTGTTTGAGGGAAAAAGAAACTGGCTCTGAAATGTGGACTGAAAGGCCGAGATGCAAATTTGCTGGGCTTTTCCCCCTAAACATGAAAGTAGGGTATCATCCCTTTGAACCTCAATTGACGCCTGTTTTGTCTCCTTCAACCACTTCCCCGGGGGGGGGGGGGGGGCAAAGTAGGTGAGGAGCAGGTAAACGTGTTTCCATCAAGAGTCTTCATCAAAGTGGGCCTTTTCCCCAAATCGGGGTCCTCTGGAAGTTTGAAAAGCAAGTGTTTCTACCAGGGGTGTCCAACCTTGGCAACTTGTGGACTTCAACTCCCAGAATTCCCCAGCGAGCCATGGGGAAGGAGATCAAGCACAATGTCTGACCTCTCCTCTCCTTGGCTTGTGTTGCCTTTGACCTACTTGTAACTGTCCTGCAGAAGGCAAAGGACGGCTTTCGTGCAGAAATCATCCAATTTTGCCAACTGGTGGAATCAACAGCCAGGGGCACAAAGTGGTGTTTGTGCGTGTGCGCCTTAACCTGTGCAAATCCAGCCCTTGTGTTCTGTAGATCATGGCTTTTACCAGGCCATGTGAACCTCCTCAGCAGTGGCTGATGAAATCTTATCCAATTCAGTCGCATCCGAGTCTTGGCGATTCTGTGGGCCGGGTCTCTCCATATCTTCCGGTCTTGCGCTACTTTTTTGAGTTGTTCTATGCTCTGGTTGGTGTCAGCTTTGATAGAGTCCAGCCAGGAATGTTTTTTTGACAGCCTGGTTTCTTCTTACCCCTAACTCTTCCAAATTTCAATCATTGCTTTTCCAGTGAATTTCCCCACATGACATGGCTAAAGTAAGTGAGAGGCAGTTTTGTGATTTGCCTTCTAGTGACGTTTCTGGTGTGACACATACTTGCTTGTTAGTCTCTTCAACCATAGTCAACTATAGAAGTAACCATAGTCAAGTCAAGCCAAGATGTTTTTTTGCAATGGGGCAGTCCTGCAATTTCTCCTGCCCCCACTCACCCATTCTAGACACACACACACACACGCGTATCCTATGCTGGCCAAAAGTATTACGGGGGGGGGGGGTTTTGATTCAGAGCATTTTATCATGGTAAAGGAATTATTAAAACCAAGAAACTATCTGCTCCTTAACTGGGATGCTGGGAGTGAATTTCCCAGGCCTGGTAATGCGAAATACAAAACCTGGTATTTTTCCTTTCCTTTTTATTAGGATTATTAAAATATCAGTTTTAAGGTTAGGATTCTCTGGACTGTCTGATTAGATTCCTGGGAACCAGCTGTGACTTTTTCCAAGAATTCAATTATTTATATATGCTTTGTTTATTTATTAGCACTTTTAAGTTGCCCTGTCACCAGCTGTAACATAAGAATATACAAACGTCCTCTAAGATAAATACAGTGACGTATCCCTCCAATAGAGTAAAAATTATTCCCTCGGTTCTAAAATGTCAGTCATAAGGAGCTCTGAGCGTCTGGAGATTGTGCTCAAAAGTCAAGATGATGTTCCACATGTAAGAAAGAGACGTTTGGAGGCATCATCATGCCTTTTTTGACCCCTGGAGGGGCTGGCAAACCTTTTTTGGGGGGGAGGTATTCCAAAACATCTGGCTTCCATAGAAAAATCCTGCTTTTTAGAACATTTTACGGTAGTGTTTCTCAACCTTGGCACCTTGAAGATGTGTGGACTTCAACTCCCAGAATTCCAAGGCCGACATGTGCCAAGTTTGAATACAAGTTTGAAATACTGTATTAAGACATTAGGATCCAATTTCTAATGGAAAAATGGCTACCAATTATAGCCACTTTAAAAAAAAAAGATCTCTGAGCCCCTTCTGGGAGTTGTTGCTTCTTCAAACCAATTCCCCCCCCCCACACTTTTTTTTTTTTTGCAAAGGAACAAAGCTTTGTGATTAAACTAAAATCCAGAACCATAAAAAAAGATGAGAAAAAAAGAGATTCCTGATCCTACAACTCAGAAAAGAGCCTGGTAAAAGCTGTTTCCCTTCTTAGCTACTGAAATGGACCCCGTTTTGCCCCCTCCCCGACTCTCTGCAACTGGAAAAAATATGAAAAAGCTCCAGTTTGGTACTTTTGGGGAGGAAAAAATGCCTATGAGGCAGGTCCTCAAACTAAGGATAAATTTTGGGGCAGTGAGAACAATTAGTGGAAGGGCTTGCCTCTAAGAAGTGGTGGGTGCTCCATTACTGGAGTTTTTCCAGAAAAGATTGGACAGGCATTTGTCTGAAATGGAGTAAGGTCTCCTGCCTGGGCAGGGGGTTGGACTAGATGACTTCCAAGGTCCCGTCTAGCTCTCTTATTCAGCTGATAGAGGCTTTAGCTTTGCACAGCTTGCAGGAACTCCTAACCAGAGGAGAGAGACCCCTTCCCTGGAAAGCTCCTGGTTCACACCTGTCCCTTTAAGAGCTCTGCTGCAGCCCTCCCTGTATAGACCTGGAGGGGGGAGAGTGAAACAGCCCTCAGGTAATCCCTCCTGGCAAACACGGCTTGTGTGCTCAAGATAGAGGGCCGCCCAATCGCCTCTTCCCCCTCCTGAGTGAAACAGCCAGGCCTCTCCCCTCAACCCCACAGCCACCCAAGGGCAAAAGTAATCCATCAAGTGGGGACGGGTTTGCTGGCAGCCCATTAACCATTAACCTCAGGGTAGGCTTTGCGGCCTCCCTGGCCAGTGCCAAGAGGGCGTTCCTGGGCGCCCCAGACTTGGGTAGCACCCGTTGGTTGATGCCAATCTTTTCATTTGGCCCTTAAGAAAGCAGCTTGGCATCCATTCAGTACCAGCTCTCCTCATGCTACCTGGTTTGGCTAAGTCTTAGCTCTAGGTTCAAATTCTGCTCAGCTGCATGCCAGTGGCCTGCCTTCTACACCCAGAAATGAGCAGCAGGAGGCAAAGTAGCAATGGCCTTGGCGGACCCTCAAGAGCTCATTGGAGGTTGACCTAGGTAGGACATTGATGGGGGATTTCTCGGTTGATGGAACTGAACAATCACCCCAGGAGCAGGCACTGGTGAACCCCTTGTGGCCCCAGGACTTCATGGAAGTGTCCAGGAGGACACAGATATTATCTGAGCGTGGTTGTTTTCTTGCAGACGTTTCATTACCCAACTAGATAACATCATCAGTTTACTATCTAGTTGGGTAATGAAACATCTGCAAGAAAACTACCTATCTCAGAGAGCACCAGAGACCCCACAGTCCTCCCCCTCTCCCTTCTAGCACTGATGATACTTCCTAGTCAGGTAATGATCCCTCTGTATGAAGACCCCAAGCTCAGAAAGCCCCAAGGGCCCCTCATTTCAACCCTGAGCTACAAATATTGTCAGTACAGATATTACCTTTTAAATGATTTTAATCTGCTCCCTAACAGTGTGTTGGGCTAGGACTCCAATCCCAGGAGGATGGGAGCTGTAGTCCAACCTGTTTCTAGAAGAGTTCACTAGAAGGAGCTCGAGGCCGTTCGGCTGCCGGCTCTGCCCGTTCAGGTAGAGAAGAGCAGAGGTGGAAAAAAGGACTAGGCGCTCCGACTCTTATTTTCCCTCCGTGGCTTCTGAGAATCCACCTTCTCCCACATCGTCTGTAGCCTCTTTCTCCTCCCCACCCCCTTCCTCCCCTCCCAGCCCATCTCTGTTTCCACCCGGCACACACACACGCACGCACATCTGATTTGTCCTCCGGTCCTGCACCTCTGGAGGAAGCTGGCAGCACGGACAGGAGCATCATTATGCTGGCTGGAAGGAAGCTGAGGTCTTCGCATCCAGCCCACCTAGCCCGATACAAAGGCCCGAGTGTTCAGTGTCGTCACCACCACCCCCAACCCCACCCCACCCTCCCTGCTCGCCTGTCCTCCAAGGCTCAACAGGCTGGCTGTGTTGATTTAAGAATGTATGGATCTATATAAAGCCATTCCCAGCAACCGGGGCCAGGAGACGGATGTTTTCGGGGAACTCTAGTGAGGATGTGAAGAAGGGAGGAGAGGCAACAGCTCAACAGCACAGAATGTCGGCGGGGAAAACCAGCTGCTTGTTCCAAAAGTGCTTTTTCCAAACGGCAACAGGACTTTCTTTGGGTTTTTTTTCCTCTCCTTTGGAAACGTTTCACTTCTCATCTGAAAGCTTCTTCAGAACTTCCCTCTTCCATTTTTGTTGTCGGAGAGAGACCATTTCTGAAGCTGAAGCCTGGGACACTGACCTGGGTGGGTGGAGGAAGCAGACCAACCACCCGCTTATAATTAGAGGACGGAGAAGGTTGGTTGCTTCCTCTCGCCCACCAGTTCCTAATGGACACCTTGCTGTCTCTAAAACTGCCTAAAATTTTAATTCCTATATACCTTTTTTTGCAGTTTAATGTTTGATTGTACGCCACCCAAAGTCCCTCTTTGAGGGAAATGAGCGGTTCAGAAGTATGAAAAATACATGTATTCATTGATTTAACTGATATCCAGCCTTGGTTATTCGTATAAATCACTTAAGGTAGTGAACATATCAAATACTCCTTCTTCCTCCTATTTCTCCCACAATAACAGCCCTGTGAGGTGGTTGGGTTGAGAGGGAGGGACTGGCCAAAAGGCACCCAGTATGCTCTTGTGTCTAAGACAGGACTAGAACTCCCAGTCATCTGGTGATTAGCCCAATGTCACCTGGTGGGCTTTCATAGCTAAGGCTGGACTTGAACTCCTGGTCTCCTGGTTTTTAACCTGGTGCCTTAACCACTAGATCAAACTGGCTCTCCAAAATAAATAAATAAATGAATAAATAAATGAATAAATAAATACTAAAACAAAACCAAACAAGACTGCTTCCCCCTCCCTTGAGCTGCCCTCTGCCTCTGGATTCCCTGCTCCAAAAAAGACCCCAAAAGGCACAGATATTGAAGGCATTAAAAGTATCAGCCCGGGGTGCAGCCTGTTTTGAGCAAAGCTTCCTTTTGCAATTGATTGACGGTGCTCTTGTCAATGCTTGGTGATGGTTACCGCTGCTCCGGATGTTTTATAGTTGCACCCAAGGTGCCTATTACTATGGGAATTACTTCTGCTTTCTTTTGCCACAGTTGTTCTATTTCTATATGCAGGTCTCTGTATTTCATTAACTTCTCTGGTTCTTTCTCTTCTGTTCTCTTGTGTCCTGGTCATGCCATGCCCACTATCATCATTGTTATTATTGGCATTGTGTGTGTGTATATATATGTGTGAGACAGAAATTACACTCTTTGTAACACCTCTGTTTTTTTAACAATTTAAGGGTAAGGATGATGTGGAGCTTATCTTCACTAATATGATGCAATGGCTCTTCCAGTAGTTAAATAAATAAATAAATATAGTAAATTGCTATTTTATTGAATACATACATACATACATACATACATTGTGTATGTATGTGTATATGTGTGTGTATGTGTGTGTATGTGTGTGTGTGTGTATGTATATATATATATATATATATATATATGTGTGTGTGTGTGTGTGTGTGTGTGTGTGTGTGTTTATTTGTGCTGATAAATAAATAATTTTATTTATTTATTTATTTATTTATCAGCACAAATAAAAACACAAATATAACAAAGGCAACAGTAAAAATATTGGGTTTCTGTCGTGATGGACTCTTGTGACGAGCCGATTGACAGATGTTGGAAGCAGTTAGCTTCCTCCCATAATTGGGGCTTTCTGTTTCACGACAGAAACCCAATATTTTTTTTTTCAGCACAAATAAAAACACACACACACACACACACACACACACACACACACACACACACACACACATACATATATATATATATATATATATATATATATATATATATATATATATATATATAATTTATTATGTCAGCAAGGAAGATTGGGTTTTCCCCCCTTATCACTGATCAACTCTACTGCCTTTTCCACAGATACAGAAAATCAAATACTTCCCTCTGATTGATTGGATTATTTTTGAAGGATTTGCGATTTTCTTCATTTACCTAGCTGAATACCTCTCCTCTCTCTTTTAAGTTTTTAACATTGCCAGGAGCTTTAATCCTTTCCCCCTCTTATTTCCTCTTTGGGTGTGAATTGTTGCTTTAATCTCATGATTAAATCATTCCCATTTTTACCTGGGGAATTTGTTGCCAATGCCCAACCCCATGAGATGGGATGGGATGGGAGGGAGGAGGAAGGGACAAGAAATGGAGTGGGGAGGGAGGGAGGGAGGGAGGAAAGGAAAGAAGGAGGGAGGGAAGGAAGGAAGAAGGGAAGGACAAGGGACGAAGAAGAGAGGGAGGAAGGAAGGAAGGATTGATTTTCACAGGTGCTTAACTGAGGTTTCTTTGGGTACTTGTTTTACCTGTGGAGGCCCATCGGTCTTCCTGATTTACTGAATCAGCCCTTTCAGATTTACATCCTCCATGGAGCGCACTTAATTGAACCGTTCCGTGTTGATGAAGGACAGGGCAACTGGGCAAGGTCTGGGCTGGCAGAAGGGGAAGCAGTGAACCCGAGCCACTGTCCCATCCGTCTTGAAAGTAACGGAGGCAGCCGGGGCTGGTCTCCGGCGAGTGCGCCAACAGCCACCGCCCCTGCAGACGAGCATGAAAGGGGCCTTTGTAGTCTCAGGCCGGGCATGCCAGGAGCCAGGGAAAGGGCCGGGCGCTGTGCCCTCCTGCCAGTTATTTATAAGGGCCAGCAGGTATTCCATATCCACCCCCAGCCCATTGCTGGGTCCATGGCAAACTCACCTGATCCTGCGTGGCTGCTGCCAGCCTTCTCTCCCGCCCCGCCCCCCAGGGCTGAGGAGCCAAAAGTTGGCTGACATCATCCGGTGGCTTCTTCTGGGCTCAGGGAGTCCCCAATAAGGCCAGGCCAGGCCAGCCATGCGTGTATGTAAAGAAGGTCTCTTCTCTAAAGGCCGATTTGGGAGCTTCCCATTCCACATTTTCAACTGGAGTACCACCCTGTATCTCTTGAACCCCAGAGGAGGGATCACTCATCCATCCAAACCTGCTATCAAGCTTCGCCTGCCTGCCTTGGTTTGGAAAGGAAATGCTGGGGAGGCACCAGGCTGGAAAGTGGGAGACGGGGAGTTCTAGTCCTGCCTTAGCCATGAAAGCCAGCTGGGTAACTTTGGGCCAATCCCTCCCTTTAAGCCCAGGTCACCTCACAGGGTTGTTGTGATGGGGAAAAAATCAGAAGAGGAAGGTGTGTTAGATACATTGGCCACCTTGACTTCCTCGTAAAATAATAAAGGGGGGATACCAGTAAACAAATAAATTTAAATAAAAAGATTAGCAACAGCATATGAGGAGCTCTGCACCCACCAAGCCCCCTCTGCCCCGTCATACGTATCTTCATTTCATACTCCCATCCTTCAAGGAGTTGCTGGTTTTTAAAAAAAAAATCTTGCAGTGGTTTTGCTGTGGGCTGGAAAGAAAGGCAGTAGTTATATTTGGCTGAGATCTGCTTCACCCTAATTGTTAAACTGGTCCCCAATGGCTGGGCTCATGCAGCACCTAAATTCATAAAACGTGGTTTCCAGTGTTTCCGTGTCAAAGAAGTAGGCTTTGTGTTCTTAGTCAGCCTAGTCTTCCTGGTTGACTAACAACCCAATTAAGTTCTGAATTTAGTCTGTTTAGTACCTCAGATGTGGGGCTCTAACATTCCCCTTTTCTTTGCCTCCTTTCTTGTGCAATCTGCTGCTTTTCCAAGATTCAAACTTCAGCTCCTAAATTTCACTAGTGTGTCTTGTGGCTATCACCATGGCCAGAGGGTGTCAAGCTATAAGGAACTCCCCAATTTGGGAGGAAAGAGAATTCTTCAAATAGTTATTTGGCAAAAAGAGGATTTTTTAAAAAAAAAAAGAGTACCAATGGAAGATAAAAATTTGTGTAGCTCAGTGTTGAACTGTGGGGATCTTGGTGGTCTATGAGCTAGGTTGTTTGCCTGCAGACACTTCATTACCCAACTAGATAATATCATCACTGCTAGAGGGGAATGGGTTTGTGGAGAGGAGGAGGACGACGACTTTGGGGTCTTGAGCTTGGTGATTTCCTTGCAGACGTTTCATGACCCAACTAGGTAACATCAGTGCTGCAAGGAAGGGTATTTTGTGGGGAGGAGAGGGAGGAGAACTGTGAAATCCTTGGTGCTCTCTGAGCTTGGTGATTTCCTTGCAGAAGTTTCATGATCCAACTAGATGACATCATCAGGGCTAGAAGGGTTTGCTCTTATTTTAAGGGACTATTTTACAGATGTAGTCATTTTGAGAATGAACAACCCAAACATATAGAGGATTTAGTTCAGTTCCTCCTGCCCTTTCTTATTTTATTTTATTTTTTTGTCTGTTTTGAGCCTACCAAAGGTCCACTTCTTGCCCTCCTCAGGGCAAGATGGGGGAGATGGTCTTGGCTGCCTCTGCTGTCTGAGCAAACCAACCTCTTCCTTAGAGCCCCAGCATGCCTTCTTCCCACCCAGCCAGAGGAGCGCATCCAGCTGGCCAAGGTGATTCTCTGGCTTGTTTGCCCTCGTAATGCACGAATGGGAAGGACTCGCCATGGCAAAGCAAACAGAATAAATTGTATGGAGGGAAGAGCTGGGCAGGAACGGCATCAGTTGCCACCTCTACCTGCCAGCCTCAACAAAAGCCTGATGGGTGTGGATCAGGATGTGGGGCATCCTGGTGGAGAGTGGGTGGATGCGTGGGATCCTCACCCAGGGGTAAGCTGGTCTGGCAGGTAAACTCACCTACAAATACGTCCCAAGTGAGGATGCTAGGGCAGCCAATTCTCACACTGGAAGGCTAACTTTTGCTGGGTTTCCCAGCCTTGACCACTTTAAGATGACGGACTGGGGAATTCTGGGAGTTGGAGTCCACCCATCCTAAAGTGGGCAAAGTTGGAAACCCTAATTTAGATGCTGGTATGCCATCAAGTGGCGCTCAGCCATTGAAGACACAACATTACAAACCAATCAACGGAGATAAGGACTCCCCACCAGCTGCTCGAATCTCTGCCTCCAAGGTTCCTCCCAAACTAGGAGACCAGTTTGGTTTACTGGGTTAAGGCAGTGTTTCTCAACCTTAGCAACTTGAAGATGTCCGGACTTCAACTCCCAGAATACCCCAGCCAGCGAATGCTGGCTGGGGAATTCTGGGAGTTGAAGTCCGGACATCTTCAAGTTGCTAAGGTTGAGAAACACTGGGTTAAGGCACCAGGCTAGAAAATGGGACACTCTGAGTTCAAGACTCACCTTAGGCATGAAAGCTGGCTGGATGGCTTTGGGCCATGCTCTCTCAGCCCAACCCACCTCACAGGGCTGTTGTTGTGGGAGAAATAGAAGGAGGAAGGTGTGTTGGGTATGTTCGCCACCCTGAGTTATTTGTAAAAATAGTAATGGTGGGATACAAATAAATAAATTAAATAAATAAACTGCCTGCCCACAAGTGCTGCCTACCTTGCTTCGGTTCCTGTACTTTTCCACCCATGCAGAGTTCCGCCTGTCCTTATTTTTGTTTCCCATTTTCCTTCCTTCCTTCCTTCCTTCCTTCCTTCCTTCCTTCCTTCCTTCCTTCCTTTCTTTCCTCCCTCTCTCCCTCCCTCCCTCCCTCTCTTTCTTTCTCCCTCCTCACATTGCCTGTTTTTCCCTGGGTGCCAAGCCTGGAGCTGATTTCAGGATCTTATTTACAGCTTCCATCTGACCATTGTGGTCAACCTGAGCCAGCACACCCCTCGGCATAATCAGCGCTTTGCTCACAAGGGTCCATGGGAAGAAGGAAGGGGGGAAAAACATAAGATGGACTGAAGTGTTTTCCATTTGGAAGGAGAACGGAGGGTGACGCCAGGTCGTGGGCTCTGGCAGATAAATTTAGCACTTCTTAAGAATCCAGGTGGCTGTTCTTTCTTCTTTCCCGTCTAGCCTGAACCCCCTTGAAAAAGGATATTGAAGAAACATTCACCTGGGCCCCAAACAGGCTAGAGTCCTTTCTCTCATCTGGATGAAAGTGTTTTCAAACCGGAATGGAATTTTTACTAGTTTAAGGTATGCTTGCAGAGCTCTTGGGTGCATGTATTGCAATGAGACAGGCAGAGTAAAAGGAAAAGAAAACCACCTCTTTTAAAATATATATATATATATTTAAAATATGGAACACTTCATGAATTTGTGTGTCATCCTTGTGCAGGGGCCGTGCTAATCTTCTCTGTATCGTTCCAATTTTAGTGTATGTGCTGCTGAAGCGCTCGAGCACTTCGGCAGCACATATACTAAAATTGGAAGGATACAGAAAAGAAAACCTCCTTCTTAATAGCCTTGCTCCAGGGAGCAATCTAGGAGGACCAGTTACTATTATTTGCCTTTTTACTACCAGTGGAATTGCCCATACTTTCAGAGGTTTCTATTTCTAATCTCAATGTATGAGTGCTTAATATGCTGAGGCTTGAGGGGTCCTTGGTGCTCTCTGAGCTTGGTTTATTTCTTGCAGATGTTTCATTACCAAAGTAGGTAACATCATCAGAGCTGCACTGATGATGAGTTATCTAGTTTGGTATGGAAAAACTACAAGGAAACTACCAGGCTTAGAGAGCACCAAAGACCCCACAGTCCTCCTCCCCCCCCCCTTTTCTTCTCTGCAAGCCCCACTCCTTTCTAGCACTGATGATGCTACCTAGTTGGGTCTTGAAACGTCTGCAAAAAAAACAAATCAGCTCAGAGAGCAACTACCCCACATTGTCCTCCTTCTCATCCTCCCCCTCGTCCCCTTCTTCCCTTTTATTCCACAATCCACTCCCTTCCAGCACTGATGATGTTACCTAGTTGGGTCATGAAATGTCTGCAAGAAAACCACCCAGCCCAGAGAGAAACAGGGACCCCTCATTTCAACCCCGAGCTACAAAGATTCTCCTCTATCAGCATACTGAGTTTTACTAGCTTTTTACCACTCCTGTCCAATGTGATGTTTAAGGGATCGTAGTCCAGGTGCTTCAAGGCTGCCTGGACCACTCATCCTCTGGACCGGGTCACATTTCCATACTCGGTTGCTTCCACAGGTAGCAAAGATGCCTTTGTCCAACCCTGGGGTCCCCTTTGTTCTAAAGGCTGCTTTATAAGACTGCACTTCCTCCTGACTGGGCTTGGAAGAAGTGTCTTCATTATCGCCTCCTTCCTCCCCCTTTGCAATTTCTTGGCGCTGGGAAAGAAAAGCGTTCAGCTTAACTTCAGCTTTTTCATGGGAAACAAAAGCAAGTTTGTCTTCCGTGCATACTTCGTGGTCATCAACCCGCTGTGGTTTTGTTTTGTTCTGAAACGCAAAAGCTCGCGCGTCCATTTGTATGAGTCAGGCAGGTGGGAAACGGTTCCAGATGAGTGAGGCCCATTTAGCCTGGGGTATTCTAGTGGGCCTGGACCATTTTGGAACCAGCTTCCTTTTGGCTAAGGTGGAGCTGGCCCGTTGGCCTCTTACCAAGTGTGCTCAGAGAATGGGCATCCCTGACTGGTTTTTACAACGAAGTACGGTAAATCCCGAACCAGGAAACAATATCCTGTTCATTTGAGGCCTCTGCGGCCACACCTTGCCTTTATCACCGTGCAACAGAAGCAACCAGGAAGCTGAGATGCCTGTGTGCGCCTTCTTCCTCCTGGTTTATTCTGGACCCAGGCAGAGAGAGATTGCCGTTCCCAGAGCCATACTAGGCTCATTTGGTGCTCAATGGGATGCTCAACAGTTGCCTAGGTGGCGCAGTGGTTAAATGCAGCACTGCAGGCTACTGCTAGATCAGCAGGTCAGCGGTTCAAATCTCACCGGCTCAGGGTTGACTCAGCCTTCCATCCTTCAGAGGTGGGTAAAATGAGGACCCAGATTGTTGTTGGGGGCGATATGCTGACTCTGTAAACCGCTTAGAGAGGCCTGAAAGGCCTATGAAGCGGTATATAAGTCTACTGCTATTGCTATTGCTATTGCTATTGCCTAGGCCAGTGTTTCTCAACCTTGGCCACTTGAAGATGTCTGAACTTCAACTCCCAGAATTCCCCAGCCAGCGAATGCATTCGCTGGCTGGGGAATTCTGGGAGTTGAAGTCCAGACATCTTCAAGTGGCCAAGGTTGAGAAACACTGGCCTAGGGGAACCTGGGCAGAACAGAATACAGCAGTCCAGCCTCGAAATAAAGCTTGCTATCCTCAGCAAGATCAGCCCGTAGATTTATTTTTATTTATTTATCCTGCCGTTGTTACTACATAAGTAACTCAAGGCAGGGAGCATATTTCTGAATATGCCTTTTGTCCTCCTAGTTTCTCCATAACGACAACACTGTCAAGTGAATTGGGCTGAGAAGAGTGACTGGCCCTGTCACCCAGTCGGCTTTCCTCCCTAGGGTGGGACTAGAACTCTCAGTCTCCTGGTGATTGGCTTTTTTTTTTACTCACGTATTGTCTTATGTTTTGTCTTGCACTCCCCCTCCCGTGAATTGTAAGCCGCCCTGAGTCCCCTCAGGGAAAAGAGCGGCCTATAAATAATAAATAAAATCTAAATAAAATCTAAAAAATCTAAAAAATCTAAAGTCACCCTGTCTGGCTTTCATACCTAAGACAGAACTAGAACTCATAGAACTCCCAGTCTCCTGGTGATTGGCTCAAAGTCACCCAACATCCTTTCATATCTAAGGTGGGACTAGAACTGTCTCCTAGTGGTTGGCTCACCCAGCCAAGTTTTATGCCTAAGGCGGGACTAAAACTCATAGGCTCCTAGTGATTGGCCCAAAGTCACCCAGCTGGATTTCATGCCTAATATGGGGCGCTGAGCTTGCGCTCCGCTGAGGTTGGTACTCGGCGGTTCGATTCCCGTGAGCGAATAAACTGCTTGGGACAGGAAAGGAGCCTCCCCCCCCATTGCCTCCTGGCATTCAGGCGTCCCCTGAGTAAGAGAACACCCCCCAAAAAATCCTCTCACAGAGGCAGGCAGCCTCTGTGAAAAAAAGGGGGGACTAGAATTCACCATCTCCTGGTTTCTACTGCAAGTAGACCTCTGTTGAAGAACTGAGGGAGGCCCTTCAGCTCAGGGGCCTCAGGGGTCTTTTCATTTCCCCTTCCCTGGCAAAGGTGGCCCAGAGGAGCTGCCGAGGCCTGGCCTTCTCTCCAGCCAGTCTGCGGTCTTTTCATGAAGAAGGTGTTGCTGGAATGACGTTTTGCCCATCCAGCCCTCCGAATAAAGAGCTCTTTCTGGACGGGGCCTTAGCCTGACCCGCCTTGGCCTGGAAACTCTTAAAAAGCAGCCCTGCGAAGGAAAGGAGAGAGAAGGGCCAAGGGAAAAGACGGGCCAGGCACCAGGAGGAGGAGGAGGAGGAGGAAGAAATGGAGAGGGTCACCTCTCTTCTCACTTGGGAGAGTTGGGCAGGCTGGAGGTCATGGAGAGATTGGTGGGCCCTGCAGGGGTGGTTTGCACCATCCTCTACACCAGTGTTTCTCAACCTTGGCAACTTGAAGATGTCCGGACTTCAACTCCCAGAATTCCCCAGCCAGCATTCGCTGGCTGGGGAATTCTGGGAGTTGAAGTCCGGACATCTTCAAGTTGCCAAGGTTGAGAAACACTGCTCTACACATCAGAGTGACCTTTGCAATCAAAGCTTTGCCTCTATTTTAGGCATGGAGACCTCTGGGTTCTTGGAAGGGTTGCATGGGGCTTGCATTCATCTGGGCAGGTGTACCTATCCTCTGCCCCCCCCCCATTCAAATCAACTGAGATCAGCAGGCCTGGCCCCCACCCCACTTCCCATTTGCAGGTGAGGGTCTCAATGGGCCTACCTAACAGGGCTGGTGGGAGACCCCAGAAGCATTTTGGACCCAGAAATTGGGGCCATCAGGAAGCTGTCTGGGGATGAGAGGTTATGTAGTCCAGCCTGCCCTTCCCAAGGGGGGGGGCGTGCGAAACTTCTCCCGGATGTCTTGACCTGGCTGATTTCTGCCTAGCGAGCCCGAAAGCCAGGGGGGGGCGGTGGAGGCTCGGGCGTCCTCTGGTCTTTCCCCGTCCGACCGGGCGTCGGCCACCGCCCCCCCCCCCCGGACACAGAGGCCCCTTTTTCCCTCCCGGCCGGGGTGTTGTTTTTTCCAGGAATGTGCGGAATCGCGCTGCGTCCGGCCAGTCGGCGGATCCACGCACACTGCCTCCATTCAAGCCGGCGCCCGAGACGGCAGAAACCGCACCGCGGGCTGGCTGGCTGGCACCCCGCGGGCAGCGGCCGATCCGCCCCTGCCAGAGGAGGCTTCGCGGCCGACGGGGCCGGGGCGGAGGAGCGCGCTCCTTCCCCGGGCTCCCCTCCGAACGGGGAGCCGGGCTGCAGCTCTCATCACCGGCCCTAAAGCATCCTCAGGCCGGCTGCCCGGTCCAGACTTGGAGGAAGGGTGCGGCTCTCCCATCTCCCTTCGGGAGGGCGCCGGGTTGGGGAAGGCGGATGTGGCAGGGCAAGCAGAAGGGAAGACTCGAAAGTCGGGTGGGCTTGGAAGCCCCTTTTCCGTCTGACCCATCAGGTTAAATTGTATACGGACCTTCGTGAGCTGCGAGGAAACGCCCTTCGGATAAAATGTGCCTGGCAGGAAAGGGGCGGATAGAAGGGACTGTTTGTAGCTCAGAGTTAAATGAGGGATCCTTGGCGTTCTCTGAGCTTGGAGGAATTTTTTTGCAGACGTTTCATGACCCGACTAAGTAGCATCATCAGTGCCAGAAGGAGGGGGGGGGCGTTTGCAGACAGGAGAAGGAGGACTGTAGTTCTCTCTTAGCTTGGGGGCTTTCATGTAGATGTTTCATGACCCAACTAGATAAATTCATCAGTGATAGGAAGAAGGGAGTTTGCAGAGAGGAGGAGGAGGAGGACTGTGGGGTCCTTGAGGTTCCCTGGGATTGGTGGTTTCCTTGATGTTTCATGACTCAATTAAATAACATCATCAGTGCAAATCCACTTTCTTCTACGATGTTATCTGTTTGGGCAATGAACCATCTGCAAGAAAACTACCCAGCTCAAGGAGCACAAAGGACCCCACAGTCCTCCTCCTCCTCCTCCTCCTCCCTCTCACTCACCCTGCCTCTTTTTTCTGGAAGAGCAAGGAACCCCACTCAGGACGACGATGCACAAATTCAGGACGTGCTTACGGGATGTGCCCCAAGCGTGCTGGGCTTAGCCACGTGGCTCCTCCCTGACCCCATTGCCCAGGTGTCGGTGCCCTAGCGAGTTAGTGATTAATCTGCTCTACAAGGGCAGCAGGTGGGGGGTGGAATCTGAGGCTCTGGGCACCCCCCAAGAGGTGGGCATTGTGTTTGAGCAGTAAACAACTCTGGGTCACGGACTGCCCTGCGTGGGTGGCAGTAAAAGGTAACCATTGAAGAGCTGCTGCCTGAACCTTTTTGGAAGGGGGTCTTCAGGAGCTGGATGGGAGTTGAAATTGGTAGGAGGGGGAGTCCTTTGCATCCCTCTCCAGTTACTCTTCATAGTGTACTCCAGGGCTATCTAACCTTGGCAACTTTTTAAGACTTGTGGACTTCAACTCCCAGAATGCCCCAGCCATTGATGTTGAGAAATGGGCAATTAGCCCATTTTCAGTAGAAAGTTAACTTGTCAGGGAGAAAGGTCTTTCTCCCTGAAATGTTGATGTGTGTATCGCTTATCTATTTTTTGGGGGGGGGGGGGGGATTGAACTTTTCTCTTAAAATCATTTCTGTGATTTGGATGATAGGTCAGAGGTTACTTGGAAAGGGAAAGCAAGATTTCATGGTGTATCTAGGCATGGTTGACTTGGAAAAAAGAAGTTAACAGTTGATTGTTTATTATCAATAATAATCCAACTATTTGTAAGGTCTCACTAGGGGTTAGGAGTCATTATATCCCCAGGGCAGATTTATAAATGTTTCAGAGGAACATTTTGTTGTTGTTCTTCTAATCATCCCGAAAAGCAAGAGCGAAAGACGCAGAATTGAAACCAAGACACTGCCCTGAGCTGTTTCTAAAGCACGTTATATTAAATCAACTCTTACCCTTTTCCCAACAGAAAGCACATATATTTAAATACAAAGCCATTACAAAATATATATATTTGAATTATATTCCCTGTTCCACTTCAGCCTGTGGCGTAATCGTCTTTGGTGTAACCAAACCCTTTTCTGTACGTGTAACAGTGGAAGTCCTCAGCAAGCTTGATTCTGACCTAAACAGGTTTGAGTATCCCGAGACGAAATTTCAATCACCGACTGTAACATTTTCATTGAGACAGCGAAGTCCTAGGCTGCAGCACAGCCTCTTCCCTCTTCGTTTACGTATGGGCATTCGCCATAACTCCATTCCTGGAGAGAGAAAACATAACTAATAACTGAAACATCCCGAGGGAGGCCCCTCAGTCCGAGAGTGGTGGGGTTTTGCCCTTGGGGAATCCATGCTGACCAATGACCTCCGTGTTAACGTGGACAGGGGCTCACCACTGGTCTTAACCAGTCTGCCCTTGATAGCAGCAAGGCGTGGAGCTGGGTTTTTTGTTTTCCCCTTCTGGCTGTTCCCTGCTCCCTGTTACTTTGGGCACAAGAGTCTGTTGAAGCAGAAGGTATTGTTGACCATGAGGAGATTTGGAAAGTTCATCGAATAAGGGAGACCAGGCCTCGCAGTACGCTCCTTTCCTCTACCCATGTTGTAGCTTGCTGGTGATGGGAGGGAACATCTCGCGGATGGTCTTCCTGGTGATGTTGGCTGAGTTTCTCTGATCCGTCCGGTGTCCTTTCTTTTGATTTGGTGGTAGGGCAGCAGCCTTACGAGGTGTTGAGCAACGAACGGCTGTAGAGGCTCTGGTAGTAGGAACCGGTCTCGCCGAGCGAGGTGGAGTTCTCGTAGGTATGTTTACTTTCCACCGCGTGTGGGGAGTTGTAGCCACTGTACGCCATAGCCTGCTCGTAGGATTTCAGGTCGATCTTGTGGCTTTGCTCGGTGGACATCAAGTTGGTGATGGAAAAAGGATGATTGAAGTTGAATTGAGGGTCCATTTTGAGATCGTTCGGAAGATCCAGGTTGGTAATAGAGTTAGCAAAGTAGTGACTAGTCATCGTTTGGGAGATGGGAGCTGGGGAGGCCTCGGACGCTGGGGAGGAGCCCTGAGCTCCTGAACAATCAAGTTGGACCAAACTTCTTTGCTCCTCAGAACCATGGGAGGTGTCTGAATGGCCAGACTCGGCTCCTTCTGAACCAGGGTTGGGACTCTGGCCTTCCTGAAGACCTTCAGAAACCTTTGAGGCTTGCTCTCGAGCGTGGGAAGCCTTGGAGTTGGTCTTCTTAGCCTTGTCCTCGATTTTGAAGCGCTTCTGGCGTCTCAGGTAGCAGCCATTTTCAAACATGTTGCCCGAATTGGGGTGGAGGGCCCAGTAGGACCCCTTGCCTGGCTTGTCTGGTGAACGGGCCACCTTGACAAAGCAGTCGTTGAAGGACAGCGAATGGCGGATCGAGTTCTGCCAACGTTGCTGGTTCTCACGATAGTAGGGGAAGAGATCCATGATCCACTGGTAGATCTCGTTGAGGGTCAGCATTTTGCTGGGGGCCTGCTGAATGGCCATGGTTATGAGGGAGATATATGAGTAGGGCGGCTTGGCATGGGTCAGCGTGCGCCGGTAGGACTTGTTGATCTCCTTGGGCCTGCTCATGTTTGGGGAGGAGTAACCCAGAGGTGCCATGGGCTGGCCAATGTTTTGGTAGGGTGACAGTGAATTGAGAGTGGGGGGCTGGGCTCCCAGTGGCGTCAACACTGGGCTGACCGGAGATGTCACCGTCGGGAGACCCATGGGGTTGGTGGTGTTGGTCAGTCCCGTGACCGAAGGGCTGCTCAAGCTGCTGTTTGGGTAACTCATATTTATAGAACTGGAAGAACTCAACGGATTGAGGGTCACGTAAGAATTAATGGGGTTCATCGGCCCCAAACTGGACGCCATTGTGCTGACGGAAGGAAACACCTGAGGAAAAGAGAAGAAAGACTTGGTCAGAAGATAATTTCTGTGGGGAGAGAGTCACAAAACAGGCAGAAAATCCATAGGTGAAGCTTTTCCCATTGTGGGGATCAAGCTGAACATTGATTTATGTGGCTGCTTCCGAGATAGTTCTAACCGAAGCAGAGAGTCAGCTGCTGGCGGTACAATTATCTGAGACTTATTGGTCTCAGGAGAGAATAATAGAAAGGGAAGACTCAGCACAGTTTATCTAGGAAACTAGAAGGACAGGGCCCCAATGATTCATAGGGGCTGGCCCAGTGGAGTTTCATGGCATTTTCAGAACTGTTATCTCTCTTTCATTGAATGGATCAGCCCAACATTTTCCTTATGAGGTCTTGCATTACCTACCACTCATTGGAAGGAATTGTTTTCTGCTCCCTTTTCCAACAACACCCCAAAATGCCACCAAACTATAATTTTGAAAGTGACCGAAGGAGAAATGTAGTCAATGCCTACCTGGAATGCAACCACATTGATTGTGTTTTATTTTCGTTAACTGTAAGCAGGATAAAATTTAGAAGGCTAAAACCTTGGTCCCAGTGATCGACCAGGACTGGATGTTGCAGAATGAAATCACATCCGGTTTTGGCCTTCAGCCCTCTGCTCAAAAGCCACGCTCAGCTCTTCGATTGCAGCATTAAAAATGGGGATCTTTTGCCATAAATAGGGGCAGATTGACCGATGCATAAGTTTAGCAATTTCCCTTTTGAGCCTAATCTTGACTATCTAGTATTTGTTGGCTCAGAACCACAGACGAGGGAATTTAGATGCTGATATTTGAAAGAGGGGGAATCCACCATCCACCTGGTGTTGTTTATATAAGATAGGGACTTAATTGACAATCTAATTTGTCTTCCTTAATTAAAGGAGAGCTGCTGCCAAGGGCTGGGTGAAACCTGTTAAGGTAGATTGGTGTCATGCTGGCCCTTGGCTGCGTCTGCAGAACAGCAAGAAGGAAACAATGAATTTGCATAGGGTTTTATGGAAGACAGGAAGTGCACCTGAAGAGGTGAGCGTAGGGTGGGAAAACCCAGGTTCAGATCCCAGAACAGTTAACATATTTCCTAGACCTGAAGCGTGAACACCAAGCAGGGTGGGGAAGATTAGAAAGCAGGGCCAGAGTCTCAAATCAAAGCAGCTTTCTCCAAGCCAAAATCTTCCAGATGATTTGGACTACAGCACCTAGAAGTCACAGCCATTTCTTAGCCCTGGGATTTGCAGTGGCAACATAGCATTCCAACTTTGTTGGAAACTGTATGATGGCACACAGACACATATACACACGCACACCCCAATCTCCTCAAGGAACAGGATTCTCAGACTTCTAGAGAACTTCAATTCCTAAGTTCCCATGAGCCAGCAGAATGTCCCCTCATTCACACAGTGATCCAGGGGTGTCTTGTGTGTGCAAAGTACTTTTGGTCTATTTCAAATCACATTCTGTGCAATGAAAGTATCCCAGAGAGTATGTCTGAAATTAAAAATATTATATATGGCCTACAGAAAATGTTGCGCTCAGTTGTGGTCGTAGCTCAAGGGCTACCTGTATAATTCCCATCGCCACCATTGGCAACACCATGATGACTGTGAAGACTGGATCTTGCGATTCGACAAAAAGAGAATTGCCTGTCTCAAAGTTACCTAAGAAAGGCAATGGACGGAAACGTGAAGAAGAGAACCAACATAGAAATAAGAAGAAATTTCCTGGCAGTGAGAACAGTTAACCAGTGGAACTGCTTGCCTCCAGAAGTTGTGGGAGCTTCATCCCTGGAGGTTTTGAAGAAGAGACTAGAAAGCCGTTTCTCTGAAACGGCCTAGGGTCTCCTGCTTGAGTAGTGGGGTTGGACTAGAAGACCTCCAAGGTCCCGTCCGACTCTGTTGTTCTGTTATTTTGTGCCTTGTGCTTAGGAAAGAAGACTTTGGAGAGCCATTCTCAAATGACGTCTGATCCTCATCACCTCGGAGCAAAAAACGAACTTTCGGTTGACTCTGATTTGGCTGCCTTTGTCTTGGGTGCGTATTGCAGCTTAGTTTGGTGGGCCAAACCTTCTAAATCCTTTTTAGAATAAGGGAAGGAGATTAGTAGTAACCAAGGCCAGGGTCCCATTGTCTCTGAGATCCCAGGTGGCTTTTGAACCTTCTTTCCTTATCTTAGATTAAAAGGAGCTGTTTCAGGGCCACTCTCCAAGACCCTTGTCACATGGCTGGGATTTACTAGCCAGATGTTTCTAAGGTCCAGTAGGAACTTTTCCCCCTAAGATGAAGAGCAACCTTTGGAACAAGCCCTGAGAGGATTCCATGACAAGGACATTCTGAAACCCATGCAAGATTCCTCATCTCTTGCTCCTGGGGTCAAATCTCTAGCAGCAAATACAGCTAGTCCTTGATTTATGACTACTGATGTAGGTTGCTAAGTGAGACATTGGTTAAGTGAATGTTGTCCCATTTTATGACCTTTCTTGCCACCCTCGTTAAGTGCAGTTGTTAAGTGCAACACATGATTGTTAAATGAATCTGGCTTCCCCGTTGCCTTGCCTTGTTAGAAGGTCGCAAAAGGGGATCACGTGACCCGGGGACACTGCAACCGTCATAAATATGAGTCAGTTGCCAAACACCCGAATTTTATTCACGTGACTGCAGAGATGTTGCAACAATTGTAAGTGTGAAAAATCGTCGCAAGTCAATTTTTCAGTGCCATTGAAACTTTGAACGGTCCCTAAATGAACGGTTGTAACTCGAGGACTACCTGCGTATCTTTATAAATGTAGGGTGATGTGTGTTGCTTGTCCCAGATCCCTCATGTATTTACCAATAAATCAGCTGGGCTGCATTCTTAGCAGTTTGATTGTTTCTGACACCAGAAAGGACGCAGCAAACATAACTTGCCACATAAATTAAATATGTGCAGGTGCAGTTGTTATAATTCTTTTTCCTGACACTTATGGGCAGCTAAAAACAATAAGGGTGAATCTTTTCCTGGCTCCGTTGTTTGACTGGAGACTCTTCGTGGAGTCTAAACATTTCTGCATAATTTTGTGAGCTGCGGCCAGCTTTTTCTTCAAAATGAATATTCAGGGCAATATGAAATATTAGCATTATAGATAATCAGTTACACAGCCTAGAGCAGTGTTTTTCAACCTTGGCAACTTGAAGATGTCTGGACTTCAACTCCCAGAATTCCCCAGCCAGCATTCGCTGGCTGGGGAATTCTGGGAGTTGAAGTCCAGACATCTTCAAGTTGCCAAGGTTGAAAAACACTGGCCTAGAGGGTCTCAAGTCTCCCAGTACGTGAGGACTGTTCATAGAGAAAAAGAGGCCAATCGATTCTCCAAAGCAGCTGAGGACAGGACTAGAAGCAACGTGTGGAAACTAATCAAGGAAAGAAGCAAGGAGGAATTTCCTGACAGTGAGTACAACTCATCGTAGAACGGTTTCCCTCCAGAAGTTGTGGGTGTTCTAACACTGGAGGCTTTCAAAAATAGACCTACCACCATTTGAATGGGATGGTATAATAGCTCCTGCTCAAGCTGGGAGTTGGACGAGAAGACCTCTGAGGTCCCTTCCATCTCTCCTTCTATATTCTAGAGTGTATCCAGTCCAATTTAAATCTGGAATCAGGAGCTGTGGGTGGAACTCTCCAGATGTGGCAGAAAGGTGGAAAACCTTGGAAGAATTAATCTTCGTTTTCCGGGAAGGCAAAGCAATTCTGCTCACATAGGGCATGAGTTCCCTCATTTCTCCTTTTCTTTTTCCATTTGCATTTGGTGAATTCCAGCATTTTCCCCTCTAGGTTTTGACAAGTCTCCGGGTGGGAGAATAAAAGAGCTTGAATTGCAGTTTTGGGGAGGGGAGATTTGGTTCCTCCAGGGCTGCTCTCATCTTCCAGATAGGCCCAAATCCTCTCCAAACAGCCCAGCAGACGCAGGGATTGTGCAAGTGAGCCCGGGGCCGTCACCCCTCACCCTTCCCCCTGAGTAGGCAGCCTTGGACGTTAGCATCTGTTGTTTGCCTGGGGTCTGGCAATCAGTGCTGCTGGGCTTGGTTATTTCCCAAAAGGACAGAGGGAACTCATATCCTCCCCCCCCGCCCCACGTGGAGAAGATGACCTTTAGAACATGAGAGCAGCAGGGCTGCGGCCCACCCCTTAGTTGGGAAACCGGAGTTCAACCCCCTGGTGCAATTGAGAGAGAGACAGAGAGAGGGATGCAGAATTTAACAGAATAACCGAGTTGGAAGGGACTTTGGAGGTCTTCTAGTCCAACCCCCTGCTCAAGCAGGAGATCCTATGCCACCCTGGACCAAATGGCAGTCCAATCTCTTCTTTAAAACCTCCAGTGTTGACAATTGACAATGTCGGCATCCTATAAGGAAAACATTTACAAAATGTTTTATAGGTGGTATTTACCCCCTGCGAGATTGGCCAAAATGTTCCCATATAGATCTCCAAACTGTTGGAAATGTAACCACTAACAGGGAACCTTCTATTATATGTGGTGGACGTGTCTGAAAGCTAAAGAATTCTGGATTCAGAATTCAAAAAATTCAAAAATGGTTAGAAGAAACAACAGAACAAAAAATTGACATGAACCCTGAGCTGTTTCTTCTAGGAATTAAAGGATATCCAATATTTAATGCTTCATATAATCACTGCTGCCAGAATTTCATATGCCCAAAGTTGGAAACTAAAAACCATTCCATCAAATGCAGAAATCATTAAAAAAAAAGTGTTAGAATGCTCAGAAATGGACAAACTAACGATGGAACTAAGAGACAGAGAGGAAACAGAGTGCTACAAGATATGGAATAGGTGGTATAACTTGGCTTGAAAAGAGATGTAAAATCAATGCATAAGGAACACATAGCAAACACAATGAAAAGAGATGGCATATATTTAGAAAGCAATAGAGATGGAAATATTGAATATAGATGTATATGTTGTAAAAATGAGAAAGTAAACAAAGAAGAATATGTATAAAATAATAGAATGGAAAATGGAAAGCCCAAAATCAGAAAAAAAGAAATACCAATAACAGAAAGCTGTAAAAGTGTAATTGCAATTTTAATGTTTGGAAAATGTCGAATTTAAAAAATATTTTTAAAAAACCCTCCAGTGTTGGAGCCCCCACAACTTCTGAAGGCAAGCCCTTCCATTGGGGGACTGTTTTGGTCTTTTCAGATCTTCTTCAACCTCGGTGGTTTTATCAATCCAGCCGACCTCTGGCCCAGGTGGGCTTGTCTGCCGTTTCCATCCTGACCCCTTATCCAGTTTTGCAGGTAGAGATTAGGGAAAAGCTCCATTCCATTGGGATGACCGTCGATCAACTGAATTGGGAGAGTCACTTTGATTCCCCAATCAGAGGGCAAGCTTGGAAAACCTTACTCAGAAGCACATCTTGCATGTGATCCCAAAAAGTGAGCCAACCCCCCCCTCACTCCCATCGCAACTTCACCCCTGAGCAGTTGCGACACTGTGCATCCTGGGTCCCCCAGACCACGGTTGTTGTTTTTTTTAAAATGCACATTTTGTCCTTCCTTAAACATCAAGTTGGTGGACGTTTGTACGAGCCCCTTGAGTTGGGGATCAAGCGTTCTTAACTAAAGAACTCTTGATCCTTTAGGGCTAATCTGGGTCCGATGAATGGCTTTTAAAAACTTCCAAGGACTCACGCCATGAGTGGGAGGCATCCCACAGGAAGGGTGACTCTGCTTTCCACTCAGGAGCGGGGGTGAGGGCAATGGATTAAAGTCTCTTCCCCAACCAGGCACTCTGTACTTGCTCTGATAACTGCAGTTCCCAGAATCCAGGGCACCAGATCGGGCTCAGCCAACCTATCCCAACCTCCCCCCAGGACTCCAATTTCCTGGCTTCTGGTCAAAAGCAAAATCAGAGGTCCAAGGAAGAACTACGTGGCAAATGTGGTGTCTGTGCTGTCCCTTAGTGTTTGAGTGGACTGCACGTTCTGTCACTCTTGCTCAAACTTTAACCGGCCAAATCGGACCCCTCCCCCAGGCCACAGGTGCCCCCTCCCCATCCCTTCCAAATCTGGCTGCCAAATTGAAAAGATTGAAATGAAAGCAGGCAAGAACGGTTATGATTCAGGGTGGGCGGAGCACGGGCTATCAAATGACCGTTTAATTAAGGGTAAGAACGAGAAATAAATCAATTTTGCTTCCTTCTGGATCGGCCCCTTTGGGAAGCTGTCCTCTTTCTAGCATCCTATCCAAAAGCTGACCTTGCCTGAAAAAAACCCTGCGGATTCTTTGGTACCTCCTCTGTGGGGTGATTTCCCAAACCCCTAAAGCTGATCTCCCTCTCCCCCCCACTCCAATCTCCAGCCCAGGTATGGTCCCAGCCTTGGGAGCCGTCGAAGGAGATGTTTCAATTGAAGTCAAGGTGGTCCAGTCTAGTGGTTAAGGCACCAGACTAGGAAGTGGGAGACCACGACTTCACTTTCACCGTACTCTGGAAAGCCGGTTGGGTGACTTCTTTTCTTTCTTTCTTTATTTGGGAAATGTCTATGGCTGCCTCTTCACTCCCAGCGACTCTGGGCAGCTTACAGGCAATAAAAACACAACATAAAAAATAAAAGTTTGCACCCATCACCAAGAGACTGTGGGTTTTAGTTCCGCCTTAGCATGAAAGCTATCTGGGTGAATTGGAGCCAGTTGCTTTTTTCTCAGTCCAACCTACCTCATAGGGTTGTTGTGGGGCAAATAGGAGGAGGAAGATGTGTTGGATCTGTTCACCGCCTTGAGTTATTTGTAAAAACAAAGGTGATGGATGGATGGAGAAAGAGAGAGGTGATGATGATGATGATGGAGGATAGATGGATGGATGGGTGGATGGATGAATAGATAGATGAGAGACAGTGGATGGATGGACGGATGGACAGATGGATGGACAGAATGATGGATGGACGATAGGTATATAAGAGATGATAGATGGATTGATGGGTGGGTGGGTGGATGGACGTACGTATAGATGGACAGAATGATGGGTGGATGGGTGGATGTCCAAGCTGCTTGCAAGAGATTTGTTGGTTGGACTACAGTTGTTCCTACTTGCAAAAGACCAACGCAAGATAAGGGCCTGGGCTGTTGTGCGAGGCTTCCTGGGCAAGATCTTCCTTCTCTCCTGGGAAAATCACTCCCTGGGCCAGGAATCGCCCCTAGCTTGCTCCCCCCGCCCCATTTGGAGAACCAGCCCATTTGGGATGAAACTCTTGCAGCTTCTCTCCAAGCTCGGCTCAGAAAAAATGGAGGTAATGAGTTAACCATTGTGGACCCTGAGCTGGTGGGGGAAGACAGAAGCTCCTCAAGGAGCAGGGATTAGGAAGGCTCCACAGCAGAGAGGCCTTTGGGGGGAGTGGAAGTACTGGAATGATTCAACCCAAGGCCACGGATTGTGTTTTCCTGCCCGGGAATCCAGTTTCTGAATGTCAGCCTGCACCTTCAAAACACAGGCACAAACATCATGCAAAACCCTGGTTCCTCTGGCACCTCTTGGTGCAGGATTCGTGGTGATGGGAGTTTCCCTTCCAACTGTCTCCTGATCTTCTCTACCGGCACCTTCCAGGAAGGCTGGCTTGAAGCAAGACACTAAATGAGAAAGGGTGGGCAACTTTAATCCTGAGGGCCCTTGCCTGCCCTAAATTTCCTCCCACTCCAAGGAGTGGGTGTCCCTCAAACCAGGGCTCTCCAACCTTGGCAACATTAAGACTTGTGGACTTCAATTCCCAGAATTCCTCAGCCAGCCTTGCAAGGAACTCTGGGAGTTGAAGTCCACAAGTCTTAATGTTGCCAAGGTTGGAGAGCCCTGCCTTGCATTGTTGGGGGCTGGGAAGCCACGGCTTTCTCTTGCACCCCATGTTGGTTGGTTGGTTTGTAGCCTGCCTTTATTCTTTTTGCAAGTAACTCAAGGAGGTGAACACCTGCCTCCTCCTTTTTCCCCACAACAACAACCCTGTGAGGGGGGGGGGTTGGGCTGAGGGCGGAGGAATTGGCCCAGCCACTTTCATGTGCCAGGCGGCACTAGAACTCACTGTCTCCTGGTGATTGACCAAAGTCACCCAGCTGGCTTTCATGGATAAAATGGGACTAGAACTCACAGCCTCCGGCTTTCTAGTCTGGTGCCTTAACCGCTAGACCAAACTGGCTCCAAAAGGGGCTAAATCAAACTGGTTCCACCACGAGATCATTGGAGCAGGAGAATCAAGCCTAGTTTTACCCACGCACCAGCCTTGACTAAAAGGATTGGGCGATTTGTGTTTCAGCAGATGGTGTCAATCAAGCTTCTGACACTGATCCAGGATATTTATTTGTTTGGGAGAGCCTGTCGTGTAAACATGGCCCTCGGGCTTTGTTAAGGGGGCTTAGCACGCTGTATGAAGCCAGCCAATGTAGTATTGAGGAAAAAAAGTTGTGGTGAGTTGCAATCCCAACACAAAATGTCTCACAGCCCCTCCCCAGATCTTAAGCCAACTCACTCGGTTTTCCCACCGTCCCTTCTAGCTTGCTCACTCGTGATTACACCTTGGCCATTTTACATTTTCTTAGCAGCGCAGAAGGAGGGACTGTTAGTCCACAATGGGAAACCATCAGAAGGCATCCGGTAGCCCCTTTTCCACCTAACCCATTGCATTAAATTGTATTAGTAGGAAAAGGCGCTACCAAATTCTTCCTAATCTTAACACACAAATGGTTCCTTTGAATTTTGCCTTTTCTGTCTGTTGGAAATTGATCCCTATACAAAGAGCCACCCCAGGCAGTGTCAAATATCTTTCTATCTTCCCCAAAGGGCTGAACCCTCAATATGTGTAAAATAATGGCCCCCTCTAATTTCCTGCTGCTTCCACGCCTTGCTGAAAACTTCATCGTAAACCTGAATGATTTTTATTGCTAAAGATCAGTACGTTTTTGCTGCTGTTTTTGCTGACGCCGCAAAGCTTTGTCTGAACTGGCACTCTAGTTTTGTCATCATCACGGCTTTGATTTTCAGAATAAAGCCTCCAGCTAATTTTATCCGAAACCCATCCGAGTCCAAAATCGATCACTGAGATCTGCAGTCCAGATTAGAATGAGTACAGGTAGTCCTCGACCTACAGCCATTCATTTAGTGACCATTTTAAGTTACAGTAGCACTTATAACGGTTTTTACATTTACAACTATTGCGGCACCCCCATGATAATGTGATCAAAATTTGGACACTTGGCAACTGACTCATTCTTACGACGGCTGCAGTGTCCCAGGGTCACGTGATCTCCTTTTGCGACCTTCTGACAAGCAGCATCAACCCGGAAGCCACATTCCCTTAACAACCCTGTTACTAACTTGAAAATTGCAGTGATTCGCTTCACAATTGTGGCAAGAAAGGTCATAAAATGAAACAAAACTCACTTAAAAACTGCCTTGCTTAAGACAATTTGGGGATCAGTTGTGGTGGTAAGACGAGGACTACCTGTGCACTGAGTGCGTGCATTAATCTTGGGCTATCAATACCAGTCACACTTTCTTGACCTGGCAGAGAATCAGAATTTTTAAAAAAGAAAACCCTTTTTATATTAGCAAAAGTAATGATGGGTGTTTCCTCTAGGTGAAAACACAAAGTAAATTCCCGAGAAATATTTGCCTAGTTGCCTTCGAAACGTGGCACAGTTTAAGCTTGCGCCTATCTGCAATCCCACCCTGATTAGACCCAAAGGATTGTGCCAACAGGGGAGGATATTTATTAGATGGATGGGAGGCAGGTAGGCAGGCAGGGTGGCAAAAAACATCCCTCATTTACAGTCCTCTCCACCATCTCTGGCCTCTGGACGGGGTGTCCATCCTGCTCAGCAGGTTTCTGTTTGCTCCATTCCACGAAGACCACAGAAGGTGCTAAAATTAAGTTGATTTTCCTGCCGGGCAATGTTTGGACCAATTTTGAAAGTCTGGGCACTGGGCGTGATGATGGAATGGTCCACGAAGCAGGAGGGGGAGGCACGGAGGGGCAAAAATGGGACGGTTGTCTTCAAAACTTCTCCCGGCGCCAATGCCATCTGAGCTTGCAGTAGGGTCCTCTCTTTTTTTTAAAAAAGAGCTCTCTAGAAAGATATCCACCATAAAGTGGCCAATTTTTTTAACAGGCTCTGCTCCTGTGCCTCTGACCTCTTTCTCCGTTGCATTGCTGAAGAAAAGCTTCTTGTCTTGAAACACTGTCAGGTTGCCACCAAAAGGCAAAACAGCAGATCTAATTTTAAAATTTGGCCAGCCTTTTTTCCCCCCAAGCAGTGGGATTCTGCCAGCCAGCCGGAATTGGTTCGCTAAATCAAAAGTTTCAGGTTAAAACATCCGGAAACAGAATAAGGGGACTTTCTTTAGAGTCAGTGTTTTATCTGTGCCTTTCTCATGGTGCTCAGAATTAATTTTTTTTCTTAGTGTAGCCCAGGGACTAAAATGGTGGAAAGAGAGCTCTGTAGAGAATATCTTTCAAAAGACCAGTAAACAGTGCCAGCGAGTACCATGTCCCATTTTTCAGACTTATGACCGTTGCAGCATCCCTGTGGTCAACCTGATCAGAATTTAGACACTTGCCAGCTGACTCATATTTATGGCGGTTCTAGTGTCCTGGAGTCATTTGATGCCTTTTGGCTTACCTTCTGACAAGCACAGTCAATGGGAGGCCAGATTCACTTAACAATCAGGTTACCAAGGTAAGTTAGTACGGTGATTCACTTAACAGCTGTGGCAAGAAAGGTCATACCATGGGGCAAAACTCACTTAACAACTGTCTTGCTTAGCAAAGGAAATTTTGGGCTCAATTGTGGTTGTAAGTCGAGGATAAAGAATATTTCATTAATAATGTCAACCCTTGGATTCCGACTAAGTCAAGAATGCTTAAACTAGGGCCTTTCCATTTAATCTTTCCCCCTTTTTGTGTCTTTTGGAAATAAATGACACAGCCCTTCAGTAACCCAAACCTGTGAACTGAATATATTGTGTTGGTTTTTTTTTAATGTATTCTGAAAGTTTTTACACGTCAAAATACAGAAAAATTATCAACAAACGAATGAATGAATAATCAGAAATGTCCTGCTTTACACACACACTTCCCAATCAGAAGCTCACTTACTAAGATTCCACTTCTCCTATGATGATATGTGACTTATTTTAAAACAAGTGTTCAGAAAGTTGCAAAATGTTTGTGTGTGTGCGCGCGCACACATATTTTTGCTTGGAAGTGGCGAGCTGCTCCTTAATAGCATGGCATCAGTCCAGATCTGTCACTGCAATGAACAGGACCTGGAGAATTTACTACAGATCTGTCTGGCTCTGGGTCATTTTCTTAACCTCTCTTTTTATTTCCACATTCCTGATCTTCCGGTAAAAATTGCTTTTGTTTTTCCAAAGCCAAAGCAAGCTGGGATTATCACTGCATTTATTATTATTCCCAGTTTTTTATAATGCAGAAATACTGACAGGAGTATCTGTGACAGAGAGAGGAAGAGGCAAAAAAGTCAAGATCTTAGCCACACCTATGAAGCCTCCTGTTTATGTGTGTTGCAAGCACCCATCAATTGAAGCCCACCTCCTGAAATACATCTAATTGCATTCAATAGTGCCTTCATTGTTCTAAGATCCAGATCTTAGGGAACTATTTAAAAATAAGCTCTTCACAAAATCTTGGAACCTTTAATTTGGGTTCCTGAAGTTGGCATCAGAATTCCAGAAATGCATTTAGAAAGTTTTAGGGGTTTGCCCACTAAGTAAAAGTCCCTTTCCTGTTTTCATACTCTTGTCAATGAGCGGATGAGTCATCCTGCCCAGATCTTTAGAGGTAAGTTTTAAATAAGGAGAATAACAGAGTTGGAAGGGACTTTGGAGGTCTTCTGCTCCAACCTCCTGCTCAAGTAGGAGACCCTATACCAGTTGTCTAATCTCTTCATGAAAACCCCCAGTGACGGAGAACTTCTGGAGGGAAACTGTTCCACTGATTAATTGTTCTAACTATAAGGAAGTTTCTTCTTAATTCTAGGCTGCTTCTCTCCTTGATTAGTTTCCATCCAGTATGGACACAAGATGACCACTGGCTGGTCTTCCACCACTTTTAGATGGATCTAAAATAATCTTCCAGGCTCAGAACAAACCGGAGACCAATTTATCTTCCTTTCCTGAGTTCTTGCCAAATCAGATTTTTTTTTTTTTTTTGACTATGCCAATCCTAACCTGGCAGGCAAATTTTTTTCCTGCTATGAGTTACATCAGGAAGTAAAAGCCCCAAAATGGCAAGAGTAAAAGTTGTGGTGATAACATCAAAAAAGACGGACAGGAAACAGCCTGCCTTCCGTCTGGGGCGGCAGCAGCAGCAACAGTGGGCAGAACTTTTACAGATGGGGCCTGCCCCAATAGCCACACCCATCCCTGATCGCTGCACATACAGGTAAGGAATTAATTCAACAAACAGATGTTGGAAAGAAGGGACTGAGTGTTGTGCTCTGACACCCAGATCCAGCCAACTGTAAAAGTCACTTCCAAACCCTGCTTGGTTTCACCTCCCCAACCCGCAATTTTTAGAAGCTGCGTTCTATGCCAGTGCTCACCTTCCAAGTAGACTTAAATCTCCTTTAAGGGTCCGTCACAGGTAGTCCTCGACTTACGACCAGTTGTTAGATGAGTTTTGCCCCTTTTTATGACTTTTCTTGCCGTGGTGGTGAAGGGAATCCTTGCAATTGTTAACTAAGCTTCCCCATTGACTTTGCTCGTCAGAAGGTCGCCAAAGGGGATGACGAGAGCTTGAGACACAGCAATGCTCATAAATATGAACCCGTCGCCAATCCTCTGAATTTTGATCAAGGGACCACGGGGATGCTGCATCGGTCGTAAGTGCGGAAAAAAAACACTCCTGTCACTTTTTTTTTCCTTTGAACCTGTCACTGAATGAACTGTTGTAAATCGAGGACCACCTGTAATCCGTTTTGAAGGGGCCTCTTTTGGGTCTCTTTCTGAAATAACCTTTGTTAAGACTCCGGGCATTTTCCTGGCCCGGCCCTTCGCCTCCTATCTAAGGCTGTGTGCAGTTCACGTCCGTAAGGCTTCGTCACCTTGGGTGTGGGCCACACACGCTCTTTTTATTGTGCAGGTGTGTTTGCACGTAAGCTCAGCCGGGCTCTGCCTTCGGGGGGGGGGGCACTCTTAGCCTGGAATCATGATGTATACATATAATGAGCAATTTCTCTCTTGAGCGAATAATAGTTGCCCATCCTGAAGTTTTGGGCCAAAATAATCTGTATTAGTGGAATATATTCGTTAATAGAATATTCTGCTCTGTCGAAGTTCCTCAAGTTACGATTCCTTGGTTTGGAGCAGAATCTTTGCATCTCTAAAAAATTAAAACCCTCAACCACAGTTTGTTTAGTGACTGTTTGGAGTTACAACAGCACCGGAAAAAATTACTTATGACCGTTTTTCACCCTTACGACTGTTGCAGCAGGCCCCTGGTCATGTGATCAAAATGCAGGTGATTGGCAGTTGACTCAAATTTATGCCAATTGCAGCAGATTCAATGGGGAAGCCAGATTCACTTAACAACCGTGTTCCAAAACAACTGCAGTGATTCACCTAACAACTGTGGTAAGGCAGGTCGTAAAATGAGGCACTCTTCTAATCCAACCCCCTGCTCAAGCAGGAGATCCGATACTGTTTCAGACAAATGGCTCTCCGGTCTCTTCTGAACAGCCTCCAGTGTTGAAGCACCCGTAATTTCCAAGGCTCTCTGGAACATTTTATTTATCTTCTTGTTTATTGGATTTATAACCTTCCATCCCAAAAAATTTTTTATAACTGAAACAGGAACCTCATATGATAGTTTGAACTGAGAGAGAACAACTGGCCCAGGATTTTAGGGGAGAGGGCATCAATCTGATTCTCCCCAATGCCAGTCCAGCACTTCACTACCAATGGGACGGAAAGGGGAAGTAATTAGACCCATCATAGGAGCATAATAGGAATGGTGCTTAATTTTGATGAAAAGTCAGTGAAATGGAAAGCCAAGTAATGTGTGCCTTTGTGCTATTTATTCCCAGCTCTTGGCTCCGTTGGAGGCTCTGCAAAAATTTTCCCAGTCATTTCCCCAGGTCTGTGAATTTCATGGCTGCAAACGTTAAATGTTGTACAGAGGAGCCTCAACAACTAAAACGAAGCTGTTGTGAATTCAGAGTTACACCAAAGCGCCAAAGTTACTGATTAATCCGAATCTTTCCAGCGGTTTATAGAAAAAGCCCCAGTTGTAAAATCTTCCGCAAGATTATAAACATATATTAATCTGCAAGGCAGATGATATGAACCACAGCAGCCTCGTTTTCCCACCACGTAAAACCAGTACCTTTAGCCCAAGCTCAGTTTTAAACTGATTTTTGTGGGGCTGCAAGTTTTAATTGGTTTCTCCAATAAATGAAGCGTTTCTCATGTGACCATTGCAGCATTCCCTGTAGTCATGTGATCAAAATTCAGATGCTTGCCAACTGATTCATATTTATGACAGTCACAGTGTCCCAGGATCACGTAATCCATTTTTTGCGACCTTCTGACAAGCAAAGTCAATAGAGAAGCCAGATTCACTTAACAACCGTGTTACTCGCTTAAAAACAGCAGTGATTCACTTAATAACTGTGGTGAGAAAAGTCGGAAAATAGGGACAAAGCTCATTTAGCAACCGTCATGCTCTGCAACGAAAATTTTGGGCTCTACTGTGGCCACAGGTCGAGGGGTTACCTCTATTAAGTCTGTTTCCTTTTTTACATCATCTTCTTTCGTGTGCATCTGCTTAAATCTGATTTATTCGTTTCATTTCATTTTATTTATTAAATTTGTTTATATCCCATCTTACCACGAGGAGACTCTGGGCGGCTAAATCGAATCAATAAAGCCATAAAGAAGATATATTTACATTAAATAAAAATATGGGTTGTGATGAAAAGCTGGGGGGGAAGGAGGGCCCAGAACGGGATCTTTGCCGAGAACTCTAAATAGTTTGCTAAAAGAGAAGCCAGCGGAATCCTCCTGGGTCAGCCTACGGTCTGATTTTCCCCCTCCTGTTTATTTATATCAAAGCGGGCAGCTTTGGCACGGAGGAACCTTTTCCAGTTCGGCCAACCTGAATTAGATTACCCAGATCACGGGGGACTCTCATTGAGCAACAGCACCGTGGCCTGAAATGTCGCAACCCGGGTTATTTTATCTCAACGGCCGAATTAAAAGAAATCGGATGAAGCAATTGAGCCCATGCCGTTTCTCTCCCTCCTTCGGCCCCAGTTCCTCTTCCGGCTACACGGGGGTCCCTTCTTGGCATGGACTCCTGGACAAAGGGATATTCACAAGAGGGCGGCAGCTTCCTGGCCGGCCCTGCCTGCAGAGGGTTGGGGTGGGGCTGGAGTTCGCTTGGTGCCCGTGTTTTACTTGGGGGAAATCTGAAAACGCCACCTTCCCCAAACCAGCGACCTGAAGGAGGAAATGAGTCTAAAAAGGCTTTAGCATCCTCCAACAAGGCGGACATTGTAGGGCGGCCAGTAAAATATGGCCATTCTTTATGGAGAGGCTGCTGGGAAGCAGGACAGAAGCAGCCAATCTTTTAGGCGGAATCTCTTTTCTTCCTCCTCCTCCTCCTCCTCCTCCTCTTTGGGGGCTTTCATCTTAATACATGGGGTGGTTTTTATCCTTGCATTTAGTTTTCCTGCTTTGCTTGTTGGAAGAAGAAATGAAAGAAGAAAAGGAATGATACCTAAGTGGGTATGTGTGTGTCTGTATATATATATTTGTGCGTTTATGTGTGTGTATGTATATGTATTAAATAACACACACACACACACACACATATAGGTTATATAGTTATATATGCTATAGGTGTATGTATATATATATGTGTGTGTATATGTGTGTGTATATATATATATATATATATATATATATATATATATATATATATATATATATATATATATATATATATATATATATATATATATATATATATATATATATATATATATATATATATCTATTAGATTTTTACAACCCCTGGTAAGCCCCAATTATGGGAGGAAGCTAACTGCTTCCATCAGGCCTAATGGCTAAGATCTCTGCCTAGTGTGCCTAGTATGCCATTAGCCCAGGTTCAAATCCCAGTAAGGGTATGGCTAGCTGATGAGAGCTAAATAGCTTGAAATAGATCTATACTAGTCTCCCTTTATTTATTTATCAGCACAAATAAAAAAACACTATATATATATATACACACACACACACACACACACAGTGGGATGGGTGTTTTGTCAACAAATATAATCAATTCACGTAATATCACTTTTTATTATGATTATTATGTTTCATCGTACAGTAAGCCAGATGTTCGAACTGCAGTTGGCCTTTTTGTCCACCCATTGAGTTATTATTGCGATTATCATCAACTATATTGCTAGAATATCCCAAAATAAAAGAATATTAGTATAACAACAAGAGAACTCAAGACGGTTGCAGCAAGGATTCCTGCCGTTTGGAACAGCCACCGAGACTCTTTTCCAGGTTCTTCCCTTCTTGACCGTTTTCTCCTCCCCACAGTAGAATGGATGGGTTGCTTTCCCTTGGGGGCTCCCTATCTTCTACAGTCTTCATAATGTCCTGGTTTCCTTCCTGCTCCTGGGCCCCTTCCTCACGGTGGTCCACTTGGAGAACCAAATTTGTTATGAATAAACAAGGACGGAGTGAAAAAGAACGGCAGGGGTGGACCTGCTGAAGTTTCCAGATGCCTTATGGGCTTTGTGGTCTCTTCTACATTTCTTGGAGGGGGAAAAGAGGGAAATAAATACTCTCTGGGGTTAAAGGCTCCCCAGCTTGGATGGCCCTGGAGGGCTACAGAGATACCTGCAGTGGCAGTGATCTTCTCCTTGGTTTAGTGTGCCTCCAGAAGCCAACTAGCGACACAACCTCTGAATGCAGAGTGGGCAATCCCTTCCCTTCTAAGCAAGGCCATCCAAGATCTCCCTTCCAACAGGCAAAAGAAAGAAAACGAAGGATGAGAACAGAAAGAAATACAGGGATGATGCTTGATGCTAAGCCTGCAGCCTGCCAGGTGGTTAAAAAAAAAGAGAAAGAAAACAAAAGATGGTTCAGCAGGGGGGTGTCCAGACTTGGTCACTTTGAGATTTGTGGACTTCAACTCCCAGAATTCCTCAGCCAGCCATCGAGTTGAAGTTCACAAGTCTTAAAGAGGCCAACTTTGGAGACATCTGGCTTAGCAAGAAAGAATGGGAAGATTGATGATTTTGGACCTCTTGACAAGCAGCCTTTGAGTCCCACAAGTGGTTGAGGTATCTTTCCGAACCTGGAGCCCCCCCAAGACACTAAAATGGCTTGCCTCCACTCTTGTGGCCACTCCATCCCTGGAGGTTTTTAAGAAGAGCTTGGACAACCACTTGTCTGAAATGATATAGGGTCTTCTACTTGAGCAGAGAGTTGGACTAGAAGACCTCCAAGGTCCTTTCCAACTCTGTTATTCTGTAACTCTGTCATTTTGATAAGTGATGATTAGGAAAGCAATCAGATTGTCAGGATTAACATCCTGTTTGGCCTGCAAAATCCAAGGCCAGCAATGTCTCCATGGGCCCATTTCTTGGTCTTTGGGGAACAAGAACCCACTGATAGGAAGTTCCTTTTCTCTCAAGCCTCCCACTGGTGTTTTCTTCCCAAGACCAAGAAACAAGCCTGCAGTTCACAATACCCATTAAACAATTTATTGACTCAAGACAACTGATACGGCAGCCCGCCTTATATGCCAAAACTCTGAGCAGTGCACAGCAGCAGCATTAAAAACATGTTTAAAAAAGTATATGTCATTACGTGCTTTGACTGTTTTGGGCAAAGGGCGGTGACCTTTGCAACAAACATGGTTGAGGGAGAGAGAGACACCATGCAACTCAGTGGCTGGACCTGCGTATAATCAAGTCCCCTATAATTTGTTGGTTTGACCTTTAATCTGCAGAGAATCCTCCCTTTGAGTCCAAAATTTCTATTGCTAAATGAGACCGTTGTTAAGAGAATTTCGCTCCATTTTACGATCTCTGTTGCCTCAGTCGTTAAGGGAATCGCTGCATTTCTGAAGTTAGTAACACAGTTATTAAGGGCATCTGGCTTCCCCATTGACTTTGCTTGCCAGAAGGTTGCAAAAGGAGAACACATGACCCCAAGTTTCTGTAGCCGTCATAAATACGAGACAGTTACCAAGCATCTGAATTTTGATTGTGTGACCATGGGGATGCTGCAACAGTCAGAAGTGTGAAAAATGCTTATGTCGTTTTTTTCCATGCTGTTGTGACTTTGAACAGTCACTAAACAAATTGTTGTAAGTCAAGGACTACCCGTACTCACTCATCCAACCTTCTTTACAATTATTTTCAAGTATGGTTTGTTCAGCAAATCATAGGAAATAAACCATGGTTTGATCCCACTGGTAGGGAATGTTTTGAGGGCTGTTCTCGGTTTGGGTGATTCCTGCTTCCATTGGCCGAAAATAGTGGTACCGTTTTCTAGAGGCTGAAGTCCCAGGTGGTTCAGTGGGCTACATGTTTAGGGGCTGAATGACCTCCTAAATCTCATAAATCAGTCAAGGAATCCAGATCTCCTGCCCAGCACCGCCAATGAGGCCAAGATCTGTCTTCCTGCATAACTGGTGGCTTCTGCGGATTCACATGGACCCATCCCTTTGCAGTACGCACTGAACGCCGAACAATAATCTGCAGATGTGGGCAAGGCAGTTGATGTGACCTCTCTCAAGCCAATCTTTTGAGGTTTGAGAACTTGTCAGCTCAAACAAGGCACATTCACACATTCAAGCTGTGTGATGAGGACCCGGATTGTTGTTGGGGGCAATATGCTGACTCTGTAAACCGCTTAGAGAGGGCTGAAAGTCCTATGAAGCGGTATATGTCTAACTGCTATTGCTATTGCTATTGCTAAGCTGAGTGGAGGGTTTGGCAAGGTTTTACCCATGTTTCTTTAGCACTGCTGGGTCTCCTTCTTCCCAGCCTAATAATCAGGCTGGGTTTAGTGTGCAGATCAATGAGCAGGCTTTCGTTTGTGAGGTTTGTTCCTTTCCTTTTAGAAAAGTGTCCTAGTTTAATATTAAATATAGACTACGGCATGATAATACTATTATGAAGCGTCCTTGGTGCTCTGTGGTTTTCTTGCAAACGTTTCATGACCCAAACTAGCCACCATCATCAGTGCTAGGTTAACTCCTCTCTCTCCCTTCTAGCACTGATGATGTTACCTAGTTGGGTCATGAAATGTCTGCAAGAAAACAAGCAAGCTCGGAGAGCACCAAGGACCCCTCATTTCAACCCTGAGCTACAAATATTCTCCTTTATTGGTACTTACTATTATTATTGTCGCCTCCATTATGTTTGGGCTAACTATATTGAGGATACAGAATTGAAACATTTTTTAAAAGATTTTTTTCCATTAATTAAGAAAGGGATCAAGTGCTATTTATCCACGGTGTGCTACCTCTGACTTTTCCGGTGTTGTTAAATGATCCCTTATTTGCAGAGATTGGTTAAAAATACCAGGTGCTGTCTAAAAAGTGTGTTCTCCCACCATTT
Source organism: Thamnophis sirtalis (assembly GCF_051295495.1). Lineage (NCBI taxonomy): Eukaryota > Metazoa > Chordata > Lepidosauria > Squamata > Natricidae > Thamnophis > Thamnophis sirtalis. The sequence continues at coordinate 2,052,625 of NW_028261393.1, forward strand.
CTGACCCTCAAATCATTTCTGCCGCCAGAAAGTGATTTCCTAGTTAAAATAAATTTGGCCGGGTTGCTTAGAGTTCCATGCCTGCAAAGGAAATTTAAGAATCTCTTTACAACCGAGCGATCCTACAGTGAAGATCGGCTGAAATTCAGTGTTGGAAAGTTCCTTGACTTAATTTTGCAACACAGGGAAGATTTCCTTTTGCCACCCTGGAATTTCTTGCTCATCCATGAGTTATTGAGTAGCAGAGAAAGACTGAGCTTTCATCTGCATTTACTTCCACTGTGAGGGTGCTACCCACAGGTAAATGCGTGTAGATTTTAACTGCTGCCTTAATCTTTTCAGAAGCTTCTGTTGACTTACTCAGTTGCAGAAGAGATTAAGACCAGAATGGATGAATTTGGAGAGAATTTGTGGCCGAGAACTGCAAGGAGCAGAATTAGAAATTGCTGGCGAGGTGGGCATACAAAAGCACATTCTTCAGGGGGCAAACGTTTGAAGATGGTAGTTGGACTGGCAGCTGAACACGGGCAACATGGAAACGTCATAGAAACAGCCAAAGACGGTTTCCTGAAAGGGTATGTATGAAATCAACCCAGATCAAGAGCAGACAGAGTGATAATCAATCCACCATCAACCCCCTTGCCAGAAAATTCCCTTCCCTCCAGAGTTTGTGGAGCTGTTTGGGAAATTGGCAAACTCTCATAATTAGGTAGATATAAACTGAACCCTTCAAAATTGGTGCATTGTGAAGCGGATTACATTTGCTTAGTTAATAAAAATAATTAAAATAAGGGCAAGAAAGAGGACAGGAAGGGTGTCTCTTTTCTTATAACTTTTTATAAGTGCAGCTTTCATTTTATTAAAAAATCAGCTTGGCTTATTAAGAAGTTCTCATTTATTGTAACAAAAATGGCCACTATGGAAAAGTAATTGGGTTTTATTCCTTTAGATGAATATGATGGAGTTGATGAGGATTCAAAATAAAGCAGTACTGTTACCAATCGGTCGCCAAGTTGGTTTGAAGCGCAACTCTTTTATGCTAGGCGTTGGGCTGGGACTGGGAGTGATGGGAACTGTAATCCAACAATTCTGTCAGGGATTTGGGGAAATCTGGAAGCCATTTGGCAAGAGACCCAATTGAGAAAATTCATTAGAATGCAATTTATCAAGGTGACCTGAGTTCTTCGTTATTTACAAAGTTACTGGTTTATTTTAAGAATGTTTATTGGCTAAAATGCTGAAGAAATAAGTTTTTTTTTAAAGGTTATTAGATAAATTATAAGTGACTTCTTTCGTTTCTGGGAGCTGAGTAGAGTTTCCAGATCTGGGCAGTTTATAAATAATGAAAAATGATTTGATTCTGAATTTTCTACAGATACCTAATTTGTCACTTTTGGAACAAGGATTTAAGATTAATGGATCTTAGCTGGAGTTGGGAGTCCATTCCTCTCTTGTTAAATGTCATTGAACTCTGCTCTAAGTGGTAACTCTTTTTCCTTTTCATTAGCAAAAATTATGTTACGCCATACGAAATAATAATAATCAAAATGCAAAACTCAACCAGCTTATATGATCAGTCTATTTTAGTTTAATGTGTACCTTAATTTAAAGTGGTTTAGTTTAGTTTTGGTTTAGTTCCGTTTTCTCCCCTGGGCAAAAGGGACCATCTTGCTATTTGTAATATTTTGTATATTTTCCTACTTTTTCTGTGAAATTCCATCTCAGGACCCGTCATTATTTTCTACACATGCATTGCACCATGAAGGAAGTATAGAACTCTTCATTCCCCGAAACCACCCAGATTCCTTCAAAACGCCTTCTTGTTTAAAAAAAAAAAAACCCGCCTTCCGCTCCACGTACCTCTGTGGGTTCGTTGTAGTACGAGGTCCACTCGGAGATGTCGTGCGATTCCATTTTGACCGAGCCCAGCATTCCAAAATCCCGGAGAGGAAAAATAATGGCTTGTCCGTGCTTAAAATTTCAAGCAGAGTGGGAAACCCTCCAGTTGGTTTCTCGGAGAAGTTTTAACACTTTAATTTAAGGCTCCTCTTCTCCTTCTTCTTCTTCCCCCAAAGGTGTTCGTTTTGAAACTCAACCTAAACCCTCCGACCGAAAGAAAGAAATTGTCTGCCTTTCCTTTCTTCCAAAGTGTGCAGTGGCACTTTGGGAGCCAAAGACTCAAGATGCCCAGAAGTCAGAAGAGTCAACAGGTTTCCATGATTATAGGGCAATCCATCCAGTTTTGGGACCCAAGGTCCAGGTGGGCTTGCAGGGGGCAGCCTTTGGGATGTACAAGCTGTTTGCGTCGACGGTCGAAACCTGGACTGCTAGTTGTCCCGAGGTCGTCTCCCGGTGTCTGAAGGACTGTCACCTGGACAGGTCTGAGGCTTTATAAAGCTACCTCTTTATCCCCACACTCCTCCTGCTGGTTGACAGTTAAAAAGTTACCGCGCTCTCTAGCTATCTGGCGCTGGCAAGCGAAGGAAACCAGGTCCCTCTGCCACCTGGTGGAAGGGATACCGTTGCAAGAAAGTGGTTGGCTAAATGACATCACAACCAAGGCTTGGTTGAACTTGATGGAAGTGGCAACCTCTATTAAGGGGAACACCATCAGTGGTGAAATTCGTATTTATTTACTACCGGTTCTGGGGGCGTGGCTTGGTGGGCCTGGCAGGGGAAGGATACTGCAAATCGCCATTCCCTCCCCACTCCTGGGACCAGCCAGAGGTGGCATTTGCCAGTTCTCCGAACTACTCAAAATTTCCGCTACAGGTTCTCCAGAACCTGTCAGAACTTGCTGCATTTCATCCTGATCTGGCTACTGTTTTGTATCCGGCCACTTGGTAAGGACAAAAATATTGCAGTCTACAGATATATTCAATTTATTTCACATTGTACTTACTGTGATTCCTACTTTACCAAGCAGAGATATATTGGCTCTAAGGAAGAGGAGGATTCGTGGTGATCTGATAGCAGACTTCCAATATTTGAGGGGCTGCCCCAAAGAAGGGGGGGTGTCCACCGATTCTCCAAAGCAGGAGAAGCAGCAACGGATGGAAACTAATCAAGGAGGGATCCAACCTAGATCTAAGGAGAAGTTTCCTGACAGGGAGAACAATTAACCAGTGGAACACCTTGCATCCAGAAGTTGTGAATTCTCGAACCCTGGAAGTTTTTAAGAAGAGATTGGACTTACTACCATTCCTTTTGTGTCTGTTCGAAGTTACAATGGCACTGAAAAAATGATTTATGATCATTTTTCACACTTACGACCGTTGCAGCATCTCCAGGATTTCTTAATTAAAATGGGGGACACTTGGCAACTGGTTCCTATTTGTGACAATTGCAGTGACCTGGGGACGTGTGATCTTGTTTTGCCACCTTCTGACAAGTCAACGGGGCAGCCAGATTCACTTAACAACCATGTTCCTAATTTCTGCAGTGACCCACTTAATAACTGTGGCAAGAAAGGTCAGAAAATGGAGCAAACCTCACTTAACGACTGTCTTGCTTAGCAAAGGAAATTTGGAGCTCAATTGTGGTGGTTGAGGACTTCCTCTACTGTAAATGGCTCAATATAGAGGCATCCCCAGGAAGGGGTCAAAAAGGGAAGAGGTCGGCTATCGCCATGGATCAAACCCCTGGCCCTGACCAATGGGTGTTGTGACGCGACTTCACAAAGTTAGCTGCAGCTCACGAAAGTGTGCTAGTCACAAAAGCTGGTGCCGTTCTTCTTATTTTGGGCTTTCTTGGACTCCTTCCACTGACTCTCCTTCTATTGCATAAGCCAAAGAATGTTTCCACAAGACTTTTAAGACTCGTGTCCTTCAACTCCCAAAAATCCCCAACCAGCCATAGCTGGCTGGGGAATTCTGGGAGTTGAAGTCCACAAGTCTTAAAGGCCACAAGTCTTAAAGGGGCCAGGTTTGGAGAGCCCTGCTATAGATGCTTGATTGCAGAGGAGTGATGAGAAGGAACTCACATGCTCCGGATCTGCCAAGGCTTCAGCTGACCCAGCTTAAGGGCACGGAGGTGGGCAAGCAAGGAGGCTGGGAGAAGACTCCTAGTTCTTCTTCCATCTGTTGCCTTTTCAGACTGCTGCTTTCAGAGGTCTGAACTGGAGAAGCCACTTCTTGGTGGGAGGTCACCTTGCAACAGAGCTGAGGTTGAGAAACATGGTGAGCATCGCAGCTTCATGAGCTGGGGCTGAGGGGTTCTCCCTTTTCTAGGGTAGCTTTGGGTAGCCCGGTCTTCCAGTTCCCCATGAACTCTTCTAGATGAATAGTGGCGGGAATTGGGAATGTCTGGTCTAACTAAGAGGAGGACAAGGGACGACATGACAGCAAGAGTTCCAATATTTGAGGAGGGGCTGCCCCAAGGAAGAGGGGGGTCAACTTATGCTCCAAAACACCTGAAGGCAGAACAAGAAGCAATAGATGGGAACTTATCCAGGAGAGATTCAACCTAAAACTGAGGAGAAATTTCCTGACAGTGTGAACAATTAATCTTCTGAAATTGTGAGGATGCCATTACTGGAAGTCTTCAAGAAAAGACTGGGCAGCCATTTGTCCGGAATAGAATAAGACAAATGTGTCCAACCTTGGTAACTTCAAGACTTGTGGACTTCAACTCCTAGAATTCCCCAGCTAGCATGAATCTCCTGCTTGGACTAGAAGATCTCCAAGGTCCCTTTCAACTCTTGTTATTTTATCATTCTCTTACACCTTCGCCCTTTGCTATGTGAAATTGTTGATTGTCAACAACTGCCTGTTTTGCTGGTGACATGGCCTTTTAGGTGGCACCACCGTCCATCCCTTCTGGACTCGGGCATTGTCCATGAAATGTGATAAGAGACCAGGGGCCCATCATCATAGCTCCTGCCATCACCTTCCTGACAAATTTGATAAAGGGCAACTTCAGATGACCAGCAAAGCTGCACATAAGGTGTGTTTGTGTGTGTCAGTACATGCACAGACACACAACAGTGGAGAAGGAGAGGAATCCGTGGGGGAAAAAAGATAACCAAGTTTATTGACAGAGACAAGTAAAAGAAAATACAAAAACAAATTTAACCCCCTCTCTCTCCCTCTCCCCAGTTTTCAATGTGGGAATCTGATCCCCACATTTTCTCCCCTCTGACCTCTTCCCCCCGCCCCCCCCCGTTGCAACACAAACACACACCAAAGTCAGCAGAACTACCGACAAGTGAAACAGATGTGGAACCACACACACACGCACACACACATCAGAGGTTATGGGGTGGTGCCTGTATTTTAGTCCCCTGCACCTCCAAATCCCATCACACTGCGTGTGCCATTCCTCCGCCCTCCCTTTATGGATTTATGGCCACCCTTCTTTAATGAAGAATCCAATTTTTTTCCTGGCCGCCAGGAGAGTCTCCTCTGTCCCAGGATTCCTCTGGAGGAGGCAAGGAAGCAGAACTGAACTTGTGGGTTGTTGGATTTTTTTTTGCCCAGTGCCATCCTGAGCAAGGATAAAACGCACAGCACCCCAGAGCAGCCTCCTCATCCAATCTGAACCCCTGTGCCCATTATTCCCAGCCTCGGCTGGCTGAGGAGCATGGGTGTGGAAGCCCAGCTCATCTTTAAGATAGGAATACACCTGAAGAGGTATTCTCTCTTCTTCTCTTATTCTTTCAAGGGAGCTTGTGCAGCAGAAAGGAAATTGCAGCGGATTAGGTCCATATTCCGTGTTTTCCTCCGCACACCTCTCTCAATCCTGGCCTTTCTAGGACTTTCTCTCCTCTCTCCCACCTGACAAATTATGCATTTTAACAACAACAAAAACCACCCTTATTTTTGGCGTGCATGCTTAGTCTTTTGGTATGAAAAATACCCCCCCCACCGCCTAACTGAAGATCAACACGCGAGGCACTTTGTCCATCCCTCTCTTCCTCCTGCCACACTGCTTCCCCCGAATTTCCCCCGGCCCTGTTTCTCCTTCTCCCCCTCCAACCATCCCCACACAGCATGCCTCCTTCCCTTCCCTGGATCCACACAGCAGACTTCTGAACTTCCCAACAAAGGTGCACAGATTCAGAACGGTGTCCAGTGATGGGCTGTGATGGCCGTGAGAACGACACGTACGGAGACTGACCCCCCACAACGGGGAGGAGGCCTCCCAATGCAGTGGAATGGGGGAACGTGAGAAAGTGAAGCTTCAACCAGGATTAAATAGCACCTAAGGGACCCATGTGGGGCTGGGAAAGTGTTCTGGTTCGGGAAAGAGTCAAACATCAAGACATCGGAGAAAAAGGGGGCGTAGCATCTTCACGGCGAGCAGGATGCCCCAAGAAACTTCTGAAATGCATCCGGCAAGCTCGTCAACCCCGCATTTCGGTCTCCCCATCCCACAAGTGAGTAGTCCATCCACCCACCACCCACCCCTCCCCACCCCTGTAGTAGGTTACGTAGATGTGACTTCAGATATAAGCTGGCTATGGAAATAGGATTTAAAAAATAGAATTATATACAGGCCCCCCCAAGTCCGCAGCGGGTTGCAGAGGATGTCAGAGAGGCAATAAGTTACTCCAGTCCCTGCCCTGGCTGCAGGAACCAACGTTGGTAGGGGGCGTCCCGTGGCACACCGTCCCGGATCGCAGCCGCTCCTCTCGGCCGCCTTCACGGATCGCGCTCCTTTTTTACTTTGACGTCCCCCGCGAGGATGGTGGCGATCTCGCCCTGCATGAAGGCCCAGGGCACGTTGGAGCCCACCAGGGGGCACTTCTCCCCGCTGGGGCAATACACCTCGCCCGCAGCTCCTTGGGCTTTAATGAAATCCCGTGAACAGGGGAAGCAGAACTTGTGGCCCGGCATCGACGGGCACTGCACAAAGTGGGTGTCCTCCAGCCGCTCGTGGCAGATGGTGCAGCAGAGCGGGGCGCTGCCAGCCCCTCCGGAGGAGTCGGGGGCGCTCTGGGTGCCGCTGGGCTCGGCCGCCCCGGAAGAGTGGGCTCCGGAGGACGAAGACGAGGAGGAAGAGGAGGAGGAAGAAGAGGTGGTGGTGGTGGCTGCTTGGCCCGGCTCTCCATTGCGGGGCACCAGGCGGTGGGGTCCCGAGGCGGCTGGCGAAGCCGGGCTGGTGCTGTTCTGCCGGGCGGTGGTGGAGTGCACGGGGTTGAGCTCCTTGCCGCCCAGCGTGTCGGCCACGTTCTTCAGAGCCGTGATGGGCGAGGGGTCGTTGCGGAGGGAGCCCTCGGGCAGGCCGGCTTGGGCGGGCAGGTGAGCCAGGCCCGGGGGCGGGTAGAGCCCGGTGGAGGATCCCGGGGGCAGCCAGTGCTGGCGCTGCTGTAGCTGCTCCTCGCCCGTCAGCTTCCCGGCCGCCAGCTCCCCCTCGGGCTCCGGGGAAGCCTTGCGGCGTCTCAAACCCGGGCGGGCGGGGGGCGCGGCCCGCAGCAGCACATTGGGCGGCCCGGTGGCGGAGGAGCCGTCGAGGAACTGCTGGGGCAGCGCGTCGGGCGCGGGCGGCTCGCGGAAGTAGCGCACGGCCTCGGTGAAGAGCTCGGCCAGGAGGCGCCAGTCGCCCGAGCCGTGCCGCTTCTCGTACTCCAGGTACTTGTAGCCCGAGGACAGGACCTTGCCGGGCTCCTTCAGGCAGTCCTGGAACATCTGCTTGGCCACGGCCAGCACCCCGGCGAAGACGTTGCCCGAGCCGCACGGGTACTCGGCGAAGAGCTTCAGCTCGTACTCGTAGCCCGGCCGGGCGGCGGCGTCGAAGGCGAAGATGCGCCCGGTGAGCGAGTGGTCCTTCTTGAAGCGGACGGTGAAGGGCGCGCAGCCGCACAGCGCCAGCAGCTGCTCCCGCACCGCCTTGGGCTTGCCGTGCCACTCCTCGGCGCGGGCCCGCATGGCCTCGTTCAGCTCGGCCAGGCACTCGCTGTGCCGCGCCTTCTCCTTCTCGTACTCGTAGCCCGCCCGCGACGCCGGCTTGGCCAGCTCGCCCAGCAGCGGCGAGGCCAGGGGCAGAGGGGCCGGCGCGGGGCGCACGGCCGCCGCCAGCATCAGCCCCGGCGGAGCCACCAGCCCGGGCGGCGCAGGACCCACCAGAGCGCGCCGGGCCGTCGGGCTCTGCCGGCTGCCTTCGCCGCCGCTCACCTCCTCGCCGCCGCGGGCCAGTCCGTTGGGCAAGCGCGGGCTGAGCGCGTAGTCGGGGCCGGCCAGGCGGGCTCGCTCGTAGCGCTCCAGCCCGGTCCCTCCTGCTCCGCCGCCGTCCTTGGCCTGCTTGGCGCCCGGCGGCCCCGGCGAACGGCCCTCGGGCATGGCGTGGCTGCGCTTCAGCTGCCGCGCCGTCTCGATCAGCAGCTCGATGCGGTCGGCGCCCTCGAAGTTGACGCAGCCCCGGCAGACGGCCTCGCTGAAGTCCCAGATCATGGCCCAGGGCATCTTGGGCAGGTCGCACAAGTAGCACCATTGTCTGCGGGACGCCTGCACCGAAGACATCTTGGCCGCCGCCCGCCCGCCCCGGTCCCCGAAAACGCCGCCCAAACAACCGGCCCGGCGAGGGGGGGGGGAAGCTGGTCCTCGCCGCCTGGAAGGGGCTCCGTGCGGGGCGGGGGAAGCAGGCAGGCAGGCCGGAGCGGGCAGGCAGGCAGGCAGACGAGGCGAAGAGGGAGGAAAAAAAAGGGGGGGAATCCCCTCTCTCGCCTGCCCTCCTACATGGAGAAACTTACATAAGTCCCTCGCGAAGCCTGTCGGGAGATGTAGTCCTGGAATGAGAGGCGGGCTGGGATTGCGGTTGGGGGGGGGGGGCGCTCTTAAAGGACCCGCTGCGCTTTGATGGCCGGATTGCTGAGACTTTCAAAATCGAGGATGCCTTTGGAGCAGGGGTCCCCAAACTTGGCAACTTGAAGACTTGTGGACTTCAACTCCCAGAATTCCCTAGCAGACATGCAGCCACAACTTGAAGTCCACAAGTTGCCAAAGTGTAGAGACCCCTGCAGTGAAAACCCTTAAGAGGATGGTGGGAGCGGGTTGCCCAACTGCAACAGATGACGGATGTAGCAGCCACTCCACAGGGAGGATGGAGTGGACAACTGGCAGCACCACGTAGTATCATTGCATCCTCCGCAGAGGTGTCCTTTTGCTCCCAATGCTCAATCGATTAAAGCAAGTCAATCTCACGAGATGGGAAGCAAACAAATTTAATAATTAACAAAGCAATGAATTTGGGGTGTCGATATTAGAACAGCTTCTTTTTCCCAGGAACTAAGGAACCCCCACTTTCTCCCTTCCCTTCCAGATGTTCCAGATGCCCAAATCATGCCTCTCAACTATTGCAGAAAGACCGATTCAGAGAACCGCTTTCCCTGTAGATCACAGGTTTAATTTTCAACTTTTATCCTGGGTAGTCCTGCCCCCACCGCTTGTTGGGCTGCAGGCGAAGGTTCCGAGGCCCAGGATATAAATCTCTGCCCCTCCAAAAGCTGCGTAAGATACCCAAGATCCAAGAAAGAGTTAACTGGGCTTTTCATTGTTAAGGAAAAGGGAAAACACATTACCCACTTGGCAAAGCGGCTAAGAAGCCCCGGATGTTGAGCTGTGGTGCATTTCCGGCTGCACCACTTCCTCTTCCCCTCCCCTTTTGCAAATCACCCTCCCCTTCCGCTGCAGTTCAAAGTTCAACTAGTTGGTGGGGTGCTGCTAAGGGGGTTCTCGACAGGCAGGGAGAAAAATTGAAAAAAAATCACCATAAAATCCACAAGGAAGAACCAGTGAAGATGCAGCCTCTTGTTCCTTTTCGCCCAGCCAGAGCAAGTTCCGGGGTTTACTTTCAGCCAGAGAGCTGGCATCCTTGCAATGATTAACGGAGAGAATGCGGTTGGCGTGCGGAGCATAGAACCAGCATTGTTTAACCCAGTGTTTTTACAAATTTTGCAACTGTGAGATGTGGGAGGGGGGACTTCAACTCCTAGAGAAAATTTTCTCCAGCTCCCAAATAATCCGAATCTGTAAATTCTGCAAGAATGGCATTGAATGGTGGCAATTGGCAGTACCCAGAAGCCCCCATGGGGGGGGGGTGCAAAAGCGGGGGGGGGGATATTCAAGCAGGCATCCCTTCCCTTCCAGACACCAAGGCAGCCATTCAAAACCCCTTGTTGCTTTTTATTTGGGAACCCACCACCAATTTTTCCTCTTACACAGTTATTTTATTTTTTTTACATCTAGTTTGTGGGTCTTTGGAAAGAGCACTGAAATATTGTAATCACACAGCTAGTGGTTTCCCAGGAGACTGGGCTGGATGGAGCCTCCGCAACCCCTGGATGGGCTTTGCAAAGAGCCTTTCATAGATTTGAAGCCTCTGTGCCATCCGAAATGGTCCCGTGGCAGTGCCCGATGGCTGGAGGGGAGGGCATCTTTCTCCAGAAGCCTCAGCCAGACCAACAGATGGCCAGAGCCTGTCTGCCTCCCTTCATTGCAAATGAAGGACTCCAATAGAAGAGAATTTGGGGAGCTCAGGGTTGAAATGAGGGGTTGTTGGTGCTCCCTGGGCTTGGGGGATTTCCTTGCAGACATTTCATGACCCAACTAGGTAACATTATCAGGGCTAGAAAGGAATGGGGTTTGGAGAGGAGGAGGAGGAGGAGGAAGGAGAGAGCTGTGGGGTCCTTGGTGCTCCCTGAGCTTTGGTGGTTTTCTTGCAGACGTTTCATGACCCAACTAGATAACATCATCAGTGCTAGAAGGGATTTGTGGAGAGCAGGAGGAGGGGGCGAAGAGTAGCAGCAGGAGGACAGCAATTGTGGGGTCCTTATTGCTCCTTGAGCTCAGTTCCTTCCAGACGTTTCATCACCCAAGTAGGTAACATCATCAGCGCTACTGATGACGATAGTGAGCAACAACAATGCTACTGGTTAAGTTCGGTATTATCCCGCTGAGCAGTGGAAATTCCTGTCCCCGTTGGGGTCGCAAGTCAAGGACTACCTCTATGAGCAAAACCAGCAGTATGAAACATTTCCCCCCTTTTTTGGGGGGGTGGGGTTTCTTAATATTTCTTAAACCAGTTTTTCTCAACCTTGGCAACTTTAAGTCCTGTGGACTTCAACTCCCAGAATCCCCCAGCCAGCAGAGCTGGCTGGGGAATTCTGGGAGTTGAAGTCCACAGGACTTAAAGTCGCCAAGGTTGAGAAACACTGTCTTAAACGACTGACTTTATCCCTTTTGCATCTTACAAAGGCGTGCGCCAGAAAGCGGAACTCCCCCTTCCACGCCTGCCCCCCTCCTTGCTCGCCGCTGGTGTGTCACAGGTGTTCACAAGTAAGAACTTAACAAATCCCCTGAGAGATCTGCTCATCGTATGAAAATATTTTATTGAGCTTCCACCAGAGGGAATCTAGTGCCACCAAAGGCATTGATTGCCACGGGTTTCCTTCTCTTGCGATGCTCCAGGGATCTTCGGGCTTCTGACCTGGCCTGAAACTTAACCCAAAGTTAAGTTTGTTTTCTGGCAATGGGGCAGACTAAATGGGGCCTGCCTGGACCAACCTCCCCATAGGGTAGGACGGAGCGAATACGACCTGTTGCATTGTGGGAACAGAACTGCCAGAGCCCTGGGTCTCACTAAGCCAGGAGTATCCAAACTTGGCAACTTTAAGACTTGTGGACTTCAACTCCCAGAATTCCCCAGCCAGCCCCAGCCCCAGGGAATTCTGGGAATTGAAGTCCATCCATCTTAACGTTGCTAGGCTTAAACACTCCTGATTTGGAGTCAGAAACTAAAAACTAGGTGATTTAATTTCCATCCAATCTTGGCAACTTTAAGACTAGTGGACTTCAACTCCCAGAATCCCCCAGCCAGCTATAGAATTCAACACCCGGAATTCTGGGGATTCTGGGTGTTGAAGTCCACAAGTTTTAAAGTTTCCATGTTTGGACACCCCTGCACTAAGCAATCCGACCAGTCCTCGACTTACAACAGTTTGTTTAGTGACCATTCGGAGTGAAAAAAGGAAGCAATGACTGTTTTTCACACAACCGTGGTCACTTGCTGAAAATTCAGGACGCTTGGCAACTTTCCCTTATTTATGATGGCTGTGGGATTCTCAGGTCACGTGATCCCCATTTGCGACCAGCAAAATCGACCGGGAGGCCAGATTCACTTTACTCACTTCAACCACTGTAGAGGCTCACTTCACAGCCGTGGCAAGCGAGGTCATACAGCGGTGCACCTCAGGAATGTCTCACTTAGCAACGGAAAGTTTAGGCTCGGTTATGATCATAAGTCGAGGACTGCTTGTCCTATATGGGCCTATCTATTTTTTTCTGATTTTTCCCCCCCAGCAAACTTCCCCTTTGGAATTGAAGACTGACATTCCATGAATGGAGAAGTGGGCAGCGGTGCATGGCAGCCCACCGGGCGTGGAATAAATGTTGGTGGTTATGCTTGGACCACAAAAATCAGCAGAGGTGACCTCAGGGACTGGCATGGAGTATGGCCCCTGGCGCTGCCATCATGGCGTCGGAAGTGGGGGTAGCGCAGAGGGCTCCAGCTCGCCCTCCCTGTGGGAAAATGGAGAGCGAGACTGAAACAGCCATCCCAGGGGAGCAGCCCCCCCCTCTGCCCTTCCTTTTTGGGTGTGGTGGAAGCACATCTGTGCCTGATGCTCACAAATTCTTCCAACGTCCTCTGCGTTTCCGAGTTGGGGTCCCCTTCTTTCGCTTCTGTGCCAGAGGGGGCCGATTGGGAGATGAACCCCTTTCAGTCCCGGGCTGTTCCTGCCGTGGAGATAGCTCTGATTTGGCAGGCCCTCCCTCCCGAGCAGGGGCAGTCTCTGTGCCCGGGGTTGCCATGGGGAGACCGTATTCCCCATGTGGGGGCAGCAGGCCGTTTGGCAAAGCTGGAAGGAGGGGCAGCAGTGCCGCCACCACGTCCGTGAGCCGTTCCAGGCCTTGCCGCAGGGTGTAGGTCAGCTCCCGGATGGCTGCGGCCGTCTCCCTCTGAGCCTGAAGGAAGTCCAGAGAGGGCTCAACAGGCAGCTCCAGGTGGGCACGTCGGCGCCGCAGAGGTGGTGAAATCGAAGGGCAGGGAGTGGTGCCCAACAACTCTCCCGGGGAGTGTTCGGGATGTGGCCCGCAGCCTAGACAGGATGGAGACGGTGCCAGCTGGACAATCTGCAGTGACGAGGGTTGGCCTGGAGGGGGTGCTGGTGAGTCACGTTCCTTGGGTTTCAGCAAGCATGAAGGCTGGACAGAGGTCTCTGGGCTGCTGGAGACGTTGGCCCTGGCGGGCAGATCTGTAGGGGCTAAGGAGAGAGAGAGTTACTGGGGTGGAATGCGGTCTGGATTCCCAGGAGGGAGGGGCTGCATTTCAGAGGGGAAAGAGGCAGTGAGGTTTAGATAACTTGTGTGAGCGAAAGGGGGTGAAGACGGCTCCTCCCTAACAGTTCCCCAGAATATATCTAGAGTTGTGCAAATGGTTAGTTTAGGGTCCTTGGTGCTCTCTGAGCTTGGTTGTTTCCTTGCAGAGGTTTCATTGCCCATTTAGGAAATATCATCAGTGCTGGAAGGCAATGGGATTCTGGAGAGGAGGAGGAGGAGGAGGAGGAGGAGGAGGTGGTGGTGGTCTATGGGTCTTTGATGCTCTCTGAGCTTGGTGGTTTCCTTGCAGAGGTTTCATTGCCCATTTAGGAAATATCATCAGTGCTGGAAGGCAATGGGATTTCTGGAGAGGAGGGAGGAGGAGGAGGAGGAGGAGGAGGAGGAGGAGGTGGTGGTCTATGGGGTCTTTGATGCTCTCTGAGCTTGGTTGTTTCCTTGCAGAGGTTTCATTGCCATTTAGGAAATATCATCAGTGCTGGAAGGCAATGGGATTTCTGGAGAGGAGGAGGAGGAGGAGGAGGAGGAGGAGGAGGAGGAGGAGGAGGAAGAGAGCTATGGGTCTTTAATGCTCTCTGAGCTTGGTGGTTTCTTGCAGAGATGTAATACCCTATTAGGTAACATCTTCAATGCTAGAAGGGAGTGGGATTTGTGGAGAGGAGGAGGAGGAGGAGGACGACTGTATGGTGCTTGGTACTCTCTGAAATTGGTGGCTTTCTTGCAGATATTTCATGACCCAATTAGGTATCATCAGCCTCTTTACCACTTACTTTAGCCCGGCAAGATTCTGTCTATAGATGGGGAACAATAACAACAGTTACTCAGAAGTAACTCCACATGTTGTTCTTGGTTTGGTTGTCTGAATTAAAAAAAAAAACACAGGAGTTTATTAATCCAACACTTTAGAAAAAAGAGTTTAAAAAGAATTGCGGCAGAGTTTGTAAAATCGACATTGATTTAACTATACGGAGGGCTTTGGACCACGCAGAATATTTTTTTTTTTGCCTGTTCCGCTGCAGCAGATTTCCTTGGCCAGAAGTGAATATTTCGTTTCCGTGGCGCTAGGCGCAACGGAGAGATGGGCCCATCTGTTGCCTCTTTAAAAATTGGGAGTTGAGGAGGGAGGGGCAGGTGGCTGGCCTCCAAACTTTGCCTTAAGCCCCTACAACTGGAAGGCTTGTCCTGCCCCACAGCAAAATATGGAAAGGGCCGTCTTTTTCACCCTTTTGGGGAGAGAAAAGTGAAACCGCTTATTCTGGTCACAAACCAGCTGAAAGTCCTGGAGTCCTTCGGGATTGGGCGGCATATAAATTCATTAATTTAATTTTAATTTCAATTTTAAAACCAATGCAACCTTCAAAGCAGCTGTTCCCAACCACCAAGAATTAAAAGAAGCAGGAGTGCCTGGCACTGTGAAACGTTAGAGCAGTGTTTCTCAACCTTGTCAACTTGAAGATGTCCGGACTTCAACTCCCAGAATTCCCCAGCCAGCGAATGCTGGCTGGGGAAACTCTGGGAGTTGAAGTCCGGACATCTTCAAGTTGACAAGGTTGAGAAACACTGTCCTAACCACTGCTGGGGAATTCTGGGAGTTGAAGTCCAGACATCAGGCCTGGGGATAGGTTCCTAATTCACCCGCCCGAGTGTTTGATTGTTGAACGAAAGTTGTGTTTTACTATTTTTTCTTTGTTCACATTTTGTTTTGTTTTTGATGTTGCACTTCCCTTCCTTGTGATTGTGAGCCGCCCTGAGTCCCCTCAGGGAAAAGGGCGGCCTATAAATTTTAATAAATCCAAATTCAAATTCAAATTCACATCTTCAAGTTGACAAGGTTGAGAAACACTGCGTTAGAGGGAGGGAATAACAACGATTAATTAAACAGTGTTCAAATATTTGAGGGGCTGCCGCAGAGAAGAAAGAGTCGATTTCTTTTCCAAAGACCCAGAGGGCAAGAATAAGAAGCAACGAACAGAAACGAATCGAGGAGAGAAGCATCCTGGAACGAAAGGAGACATTTCCATGACAGGGAGGACAATTAATCCATGGAACTCCATGCCTCCAGAGGTTGTGGGTGCTCCATCACTTTAAGAAAAGATTGGACGGCTCCTTGTCTGGAATGGTGTTGGGTCTCTTGCCTGAGCAGGGGTTGGACAAGAGGACCTCTGAGGTCCCCTCCAACTCTGGAATTCTCTTAGATCAGAGGCAGAGGTGGGTTCCTACCAGTTTGCACCAGTTCGGCAGAACCGGTTCGTCAAATCTACCGAACCGGTTAGAAGAGGTTCCACCAGTGGACCTGGAAAGCAGGCCACACCTACAGAAGAGGTGAAACCCACCACTGACAGAGAGAGGAAGACGAAGAGGAAGAAACGAAGAAAGAAAGAAATAAGGAAAAAAGAAAGAACAAGTGAGAGATGAAAGGAAAAAAGGAAAAAGGGACAGAGAGACAAAAGGAAGGAAAGAGAGAGAGAGAGAGAGAAAACACATGGCTGGCAAGCCACTCCCACCAGGTCACATGGCCAGCAAGCCACTCCCACAAAGGAGGCCACACCCACAGAGTAGGTTCGAAAAATTTTTTTGAAACCCACCACTGATTCAGAGGTCTTCAAACTTGGCAACTTGAAGACTTGTGGACTTCAATTCCCAGAATTCTGTCTCTCTCTCTCCCCCTCCACCATCCTCTGGAATCCAATCCGCTTCAAATGCCAACCCACCTCTTGACAAGTTGGCCCAGAGTCTCCCTGCTCCACCGATGCCCAACTGACTCTTTGGCCCCAGGACCGCGGCTACTCACCTGTACCATGCTCAGCTGCCGGTTGGTAACGAGGAGGCCCAAAGCCTGCTGTGCCCTGCAAGAGCCCAGACTCTGCCCCTCCTGGGCCTGGCATCACGCCAGGCCCCAGTATGGCGAAGAGCGTCTCCTCTTCAGCTGAGAAGGCTTCGTCGCCAGCGTTGCCCGTCCCCTGGGTGGAGTGGGGCACCCGCGCCAGCTTCTCCTTGGTGCGCCGCTTGAAGTCATTCCAGCGTTTCTGCACCTCCTGGCCGGTGCGCTTCCAGCTGGTGATGCCATTGATCTTGCCGGCGATGCCCTCCCAGACCCGCCGGCGTTCGGCCACCGTCACCCGCCGGCTCTGGGTGCCGTAAAGCTTGCCATAGTTGGCTCGCACTTCCTGGATCAGGATCTGGTTCTCCTCGTACGAGAAACGTGGTTTGCGAAGACGGGTGATCTCCTCGCTCTCCCCAGACATCCCCAGACACCGGATCCCTTCTTAAGGGGGAGGGGGCTCCTGGCCTCGGGACCCTCCTGCCTGGCTCCTGGCAATCGGGTGAGGATGGTGGGCACTGCCAGGGGTCTTACCTGGGGGCTGTGGGGCTGGCAGTGACAGGTGAGGGAGCAGCAGCTGAGGCTGGTTCTGCTGCTCCAGGGAGCAAGTGGAAAGCTCCTTCAGGCATCGCTGGCGGGAGCCTGGCAGCCTGCAGGCTGGCACAGGGGACCCCCCCCAAGAAGAAAGCAATGGGAGTGGGGCAGCCTGGCTGCTGGGTCCCTCTGCTTCACCAGAGGCTCCCTGGGGGCTGCTCTCTCCTTCAGGCCTCCCAGCTCTCCATGAATGTCCACTCAAGGCTGCCCGGCTCCATCTGATGCCAGCCTCTCTCTTTCTCTCGCCTTCCTCCCTCCCTCTCTTCTCCTCCTCTTCCTCCTCCTCCTCCTCCTCCTCCTCCTCGGGCATGCTCACTGCTTAGCCGCACTCCCAGCAGGCCACGGGGGCAGCCGAGCGGTTTCCATAGCAACCGTGGCCTGCTGCCTGCCCCCCCCCTTGCCTCCTCCGGCCAGCCCCAAAGCCTGCTGCTGCCGCCGCCAATTTGGAGCACGAACAACACTCTGGGTCACAAGGCCCCAAGTGGGGGCACTCTTGGCCACCTCTCTTCCCCCCCCCTTCCCAGTGGGACAAAAAAGGCACCCCCTCCCCCTAGTTCTAGGGGGGGGTTAACCCTTTGGGGATGGGGGGTTGGGGTTTTGTCATTTGCTTTTGCAGACTGAGTCTCTCTGCTGATGGGAATCCAAGTTCCCTTTCATCTCCTCTAGTTGATCTTCAGCCAAGGGACCAAGCCGGTCTTCTTTGGTCCCCATCTCCCCGTCTTTGGGGATCCTGGGAAGATGCTAAAATAAATAATTAAACGAAATAAAACAAAAAATTCATTGGCCTGTCGTTGGGCAAACGACCAGCAGGTGGCAGTGCTGGAGCAGACTAGCCTGCAAACCGACTCCATTCTAGGCTGCGATCCGGTTTTGTCATTTCAGATGTTCTTAAATTGACTATATAGAGCCCCCCCCCTTTTTTTTCAACCATGACAACTGGACGCTTTGTCGACTTCAACTCCCAGAATTCTGCTCGGGAATTCTGGGAGTTGAAGTTCACACAGCTTCAAGTTACCAAGTTTGAGAAACACTGGATTAGTATCTGTATTTAAGGTGCTCCTCACTCATAGACGGTCATGTTTTAACAAATGCATTTTAACTTTGCGTTCAACTTTGTTTTGCTTAACTATATATTAAAGATGGATGGATGGAAGGAAGGAAGGACAGATAGATGCATAGAGGTAGTTATTGACTTAAGACCACAGTTGACCCCAGAATTTTACAGCCCTTCCTTGCCACATTTGTTAAGCGAATCACTGCAGCTGTCAAATTAGTATCACGGTTGTTAAGTGAATCTGGCTTCCCCATTGTCTTTGCTTGCCAGAAAGTCGCAAAAATGGATCATGCGACCCCGGAACACTGCAAGC